>NW_019392826.1:489316-610843 GCF_000648675.2 Cimex lectularius | reverse complement strand
ACTGGAAAATGCATTTATTGACTTTATCAATTCTAAAAATTCTGAATTCTACTCAGACGGAATTAATAAGTTACCAACACGTTGGGAGAAATGTATTGAGAGTATGGGAAATTATTTTGATTAAAGAACATTGCTTTAAAGTAACTAGTTTCTTTTTTTTTGTTTAATACCAAAATCCTGCATTATTTTCCGGACAACCCAATATTATTAATTTGAACGGGCTGTCCGTCGACGATTCATTAAATTCATTAATTTCACTTCTTTTCACCTACCTCAATCATGTTTATGTCGGGCCTAATGATCACCCTTTAAGAAAAAAAATACCTGTCTGAGGACAAAAAATATAGAAGACATAGCTTATCCTACCATAAATCCGAGGTCGATAAAAAGTTCTTTTCTACCAAATTTTAGTTCCATTTTGCAAACATCTAGCCATCTACCAATGCTCGCTTTTCCATAATGTCATTTAAATATCTTGGTAATGTAAAAAGTACCTGTCGATGCGCTAGAAACTTTTGGTACTTTTAGGAGGTCGAGTCATTTTTCATCCAGCCAAGTAACAACATTTAATTTTCGTATATTTATGTATTTTACTGAGAAAATTGTTTTGAATTTTTATTTATCTTTTTCATTAAACAAAATAAATAAATTGTAGTTACACTGCTAAGGAAAAAGTGGCCGTTATATTTTTTTATTGTTTGATGTTTGCTGGATATTTTTAAAGAAAATTGTAAAATATAGCTAAATTTAATATATAAAAAATTAAACTTAGTAAAATAATTTTACCAAAAATGTTGCTATGGAAACAATGAAGAAAACATCCAATTCAGTACGGAGTATTTCGATAAGGTTTAAGTCAGGACTCCGTGCTGATCTCTTCAAATATTGAAGCCTGTTCCAAGAAGTCACCAACGATCTGTTAGCAGTGTGGGGCTTTCCTCTGACATGCTTAAAAGTAAAACCGTCGCCAATTACTGGCAAAAAAGAAACTTCTTGATAATACAACTTCAATATATCGCGCAACTATTAGGGAACCGAAGAACCTTCCATAGAAATGCCTGCTCAAACCGTAATACCAGTAACTCCATAGCTTATCCGGACTGGAAATGTTGTTGGGATATATCGCTATCCTTTTTTTTTCCCAAATTCTCTTTCGGCCGTAGAAAGACAAAAAAACCTTGGCTCATCCAAAAACAACATTTTAGTCCAATCTTGCTCACACCAATTGATGTGATTTCATGCGACAACTTTCTTTGAAATAGCAGAAGTTTTGGACCAGTGCCTTCTCTCACGTAAGTCTTTGTCTTACAGTGCGTACACTGACATTAACATTCATTATTTGCGGAAGTCCTTGCTTGATCGCAACTGCTGTAAATGACGATTCTGGAGTTCATTCAAAACAATATAACGATAATCTCTCTGAATTGTGACTTGATGGCGACCAATCCATGCCTCATGAGTAACCTCTAGCATTATGGTAGGGATGGAAGCCCATTCGGACAGTTCTTCAGGGAATATTAAGCACCCTGGACACTTACGCTCGACTTCTTCCTCATCACACAATGCTATGATTCTAGCCCACTCTGTCTCACTTTAAACCACCACACAAACAAATTGGAAACTTAAAACTATGTACAAATAAAAATATCAAACCCCAGAACTTTAGAAAGAAGCTGTACTGAAAAACCAACAAAGAAGAGATTCACTATTCAAAAATTTATTTACAATACTAAATTAAAAACACAAGGGGGAGATTTTATCTGGGTTGTATTATCCTCTATTCCTTTGAAACGGATCAAATGTTATTATAAGATAATCAATGTAGGATTGCCTAAAAGTTACTTCAAAATATTAAAGGTGGCCACATTTTTGCCGTTCAATATGTATATCAGTTGGCTATTAAGCTAGTCTTAATTTATCGTTCCCCCAAAGAGTTAATTTAATTACAAGAAATTCAAGTCTAAATTTAATTGTGTACCCCCTTAAAACGGTCTGGGGGTCAATTACGAACCACCCTTTTCCAATAGAATCGTTTTGCACTTTTAGATTGAAAGAAGTAACGGTTTTATTTCCCGTTTGGTTTTATCTATCACATGATATTTGAAAAATTCTCCTAAATCGTTATATTCGACTGACAAGTCTGACAATTTATCAGTAGTGATATGTAGACGTTTTTATTAATTATTGTTGCTCATACACTAGACGAAATATCCTGTTTTTCGTTTTGGCAACTTGTCAGCAGAAGCAATTAAACCTAGGCTTATATCACCTGGTATTTATTATTTTTTTCGACAATAATAATTTTATATCAGTCCGCTTATTCTTGTCGGTTGACCTAACAGATTTTTTATGATGTCCGAGCTCAAAGATATAGCCAGGCCACGTGCTGATTTTAAAATATGAAGCTTTAAGCTTAAAGTATTATATAAATGAAATCTCCCCCTATTAACTGATTTAAATGCTCATATAAATGTAGTCACAAAATTATCAAAGATTTTCCATATCAATCAACCTTATTAAGATTAATTTTTTTAAAACTACAATGCAATAAATTAATGCTTATACCAGACTTTGCACGGATTATTGTGCAAATGGTCGGTTTGGCAATTATGCTGATTATCAAATTATCATATTACAAATCAGCATGCTTATCTAACATTAAATACAAAAAATATTGAGCTCAACAGTGCCACAGCGTTCCACGTAAATGTTAACACCTTAACATTTGATTGCACTTGATTGTTGGTAATCAAATAAATAATTAAAAGAGAAAAAAACCATAACATTCCACTTATTTTAAATTTGATATAAATTATGAAAAAAGTGAGGGTGCTACTTTAAACAAGACATTCTGTGATTCCTTTAAAAAATAAATCAATTTCCATAAATACAATTAGGAAAGTAACAATATAAATATTTTTTTCTTGGAAGAATATAAAAAAATTTACAAAACAGAAACAATCTATCATGATAGATGATAAACGAAAAAAGAAAATTATTGATGATCACAGTGTAATAATAAAATGTTCAACTGAGATAGTTGCAATTAGTTGCAGATAGTTGAGGGAACAGAGCTACGATAAATTCTAGATTAGCTGCATTTCGGAAACAAAATAAACAATTATAATTCGCGATTTTGGCGCGAACAGTAGTCTTTTAAAAATAGCAGTTGAAGAAGGAAATCATTTGTTGTAGAAACTAAACAATTCAATTTCCTAAAATCTTTTCTCACCTCAGACTCTAGGAATTAAATTTCATCGTATCATTTCACATTAAATGGTGCAAAGCTACAAATTGAATACAGCCTCCGGCTATTCTTAGCGTTGTTTTATTCGTTAAAGAAAACAAGTTCAATTATTATAACATCTGGAAAATGAAAACAGTCTTATCACTCAGCTTCAGCAAAAATAAAAAATAAATAATTTTTAATTTTTAATGCTGAAAGATATGAGAAATAAATATTTGCATTGTATTGTATCATTTATAAATTATCAGAGCAAATTTAAATAGTAAATTGTTCGTTTCTTAAGTAGAAATATTCTGATAGAGAACTTCAAATTTTGTAAAATTACATAAGATGTGGAATTTATATACACGTTTCTTCTAATAAACAGAACTAAGAATTCTGAGTGTTCATCTAAAAAAAATGGCGTCATTAAAAGTATTTATATATTATTAGTTTTCTGTGGTGATTAGTGACCGTTAATCGATAATGATTCAGAAATCGTGAGATGCAGTCTGGTGTGATGTAGGTTTCAGAAAAACATTTTATTTATCGTGCCAACGTTTCAATCTTTATTGAGATCATCTTCAGGGCCTGGGATTTACAAACATTGTTTACATTTAACAAATACATGTAGGTTGTGAAAAAAATGAATTTATACAATGCAAAATATATTTTTTTATATATTCAATCAATGTTGAAACGTTGGTACGGTAAAGAAAATGCTTTTCTGAAAAATACGTCACACCAGACCGCATCTCACGATTTCTGAATAATTACTAGTTTTGATAAAACGTAATCGTACTTTACTAATTCTTCAAAGATATTGTAATACTCGTTGTCTATTATTTCGCCTTTTTTTGGCGAAATATGTAAAAAGTTAATTTTTTATAATTTGCTTGTTACTAACTAGCGTTGTATGTAAACAGCACAAGAATGAGTAGGTATATTTCTAATTTATTTTTATTATATTAATTTTAATTAACCTTGTTAGTTGGACATACCAAAACAGAAAATACAAGCCAAATTGTAAATCATCATTTTTAATGACAGATATACTTAAGAATAGTAAACGTGAAGATTGTTCATTTTGTAAAGAAACACCTTTTTTGTCGTTTATCCATTTTATTCGAATTGTATTCTCTTTAACCATGGAAAGACATCATCTTGATCCAGAAGCTCTCAATATTATTGTGAAAATGATTCATGGAGGTCACCGGCAATTGGATTTCGCAGAGCCTGTTCTCCCGGGCTTTAGCCCGATTCCGAGAAAAAGGACCATAGGAGGCCTCGTAATATTTAAGATCTCACAGCATGGCTATGCTAAGGGAGGATATAAATATTGTTTCTGCTGCAAGACGGAACCCTTTCCATAGTACCCGCCAGATCCTAAATGAAGTACAAGATGGTATTTATCAACACAAACGATTCGTAATCGGTAGTGTGAAGATGGTCTCACAGTGTTTGCCCCTTGGAGACGACGTGCAGCAACAGCCCACCACCAGCAACTCAGAAGAATTCGGAGCAAAGAGCGCCTAGAAGAGAACACCAATTTGCATGCTGTCATGTTTACTGATGAGTCACGTTTCTGTCTGTATAGTGATAGCAGAAGAAATTGAAACTCACAGACAGAAATATTCACGTTTACTGTTCTTAACTAAATCCGTCATTAAAAATGAAAATTAACAAATTTGTCCTCGATGTCTCATTTTCTCAATAATATTGAGAACTTCTGGTTCAAGATGATGTCTTTCCATGTTTAAAGAGAACACAACTAGATTAAAATGGAGAAAAGACGAGAAAAGGTATTTGTTTACAAAATGAATAATTATTATTCAGAAATCGTGAGATGCGCTCTGGTGTGATAGGTTTCAGAAAAACATTTCCTTTATCGTGCCAACGTTTTGATCTTTATTGAGATCATCTTCAGGGCTCAAAGTGTTTGTCTTCTGTGTAATTGTGCCATTCTTGCGTGTCGTGTGGAGAATGGCCACGACACGCTGGAATGGCACAATTACACAGAAGACAAACATTTTTGAGCCCTGAAGATGATCTCAATAAAGATCGAAACGTTGGCACGATAAAGAAAATATTTTTCTGAAACCTATCACACCAGACCGCATCTCAGGATTTCTGAACAATTATTGATTAACGGTCACTAATCACAAATGAATAATCTTCACGTTTACTATTCTTAACTAAATCCGTAATTAAAAACGAGGATTAAATTTTTTTTTGTTTTTGGTTTGTATTTTCTATTTTATTTTTTCAAACTAACAAGAATATCGGTTAATTTAATTAAAATTAAAAGAATAAGAATGAATTACTTATATCTTTCCGTAATATTTCCCTGCTCGAAGAGTTCATTGTGCATAAAAGCAATTGTAACCAAGCCCATAAATAGCTTGCGCATTATTTATTTGTTAGCACACCCAGCTACTTTTTGCTGTTGAATCATTCTGAGTAAGACTTTTTTTTCTTTGTGTTTAATAATATATTTATTAATTTTCGTCCGATCTGACTGGCAGACTCATTTATGCAATGAATGTACTCATCCATGTACTCCCTAATGTCGGTCTGATTCACTTAATAATTTCTTCATTCAGTCTCTGCTTGACTATAGTGCTAACACAAACAATTTATTCCCCACAGGTTTGCTGGCTTACATCGCATATTTACTCATTCATTCTTCACTGAAAAAACCATTAATACTTCATCAGTTTATTTTTAGATGATTCAACAACCGATTCAACGCCGATTATCTTCTCAATTATTAATGACCGAACGGACTCAATTACAACCAATTAAAATAACACATTCTCTGATAAATACTGTAATTCACATTCAAATTCACCTAAACTTTCTCTTTCAATGAAAATTTACGTTATCGATTTTACACTTATATCGGATCACCCAGAAGACTAACAGAATCTCTTGCTCAACTAATCGTTTTTTCTCTAAGGGACTCGCTAATACACTCGACAGGCATTTTCATTTACCCTAAATCAACGACCGGTTTACGTTTACTGACTTAATCTACGATCGCTCAATCAAAGTTTCAAGTTGCTCAAGTTTCATAACTAGTATTGTATATCTACTATATACATTTAAAATGTTAAATTTAATATTACAACTGGGTTTTGCAATGTTAACATACAAGATAAAAATATATTTTTATAATTATAATGATAATTTTATAAAAATTAATTTAATTATTATTCGGAGATGCGGTCTGGTGTGACATAGGTTTTAGAAAACCATTTTCTTTCTCTTACCAACGTTTCGATCTTTATTGAGAACATCTTCAGAGCTTAGGATTTATAAATATTGTTTCAATTTTACTAATACATGTAGGATGTGAAAAACATTATTCTTGCTTGTGCTGTTGGTAGACTGCCAGTGAGATGTTGGTGTTTTAGTCAAGAATGACACATCTACATTTAAAAAAAAAAACATTTTGAGTGAGTACAAGTACTTTGATTGAGTCTAAAATTTCTACCATTGTATAAATTCATTTTTTCTCATCTTACATGTATTTATATAATTTAAACAATGTTTGTAAATCACGTCCCTGAAGATTATCTCAAAAAAGTTCGAAACGTTGGCACGATAATGAAAATGTTTTTCTAATACCTACGCCACACCAGATCGCATCTCACGATCTCCGAATAATCATTAACTAACGGTCACTAAACACCACACATTAATTTAATGAAAAAAATATTTTTACCTTGTGATTTTACATTGACAGAAATTTGAAACAATTATTTAATTTACAAGAACGAACTAAAAACATAAAACACAGTTGTACTCAACAATGGCTATAACACAAGCACGACCAATGAAATCATAAGCAAAAATAATATTTTAAAAAAGTCACCTCAGAAAAGACACTAAATGAACCATATTCACATACATGAAGAAAGAACGATGGCGAGTAAGATACCAATGTAACATATTAGGAATTAAAACAGCAGGGAACTACCAAAGCAACATTTTTAGTAAGGAAATATAATAAATATTCAGATCCCATTGTATATCACAAAAGTACAAAACAAATACAACCTTGTTGCAATAGAACAGCTTGGAATATGGCGGGTCCTTTGGGTTTAATGCAAAATATTTTCTTATGTACTTTTTATTTAGCAAGAAAAAAACATTTACCACTGTGTGAATCTATTCAATAGATTAATCGGAAATCGTGAGATGCGGTCTGGTGTGACGTAGGTTTTAGAAAAACATTTTCTTTATAGGGCCAACGTTTCGATCTTTATTGAGATCATCTTCAGGGCTCAAAGTGTTTGCTTTCTGCGTAATTGTGTCATTCTTGTGTGTCGTGTTGAGAGTGCCCTCTCAGAGTTAATGAATACATTAGATATTTCTAAAATAATAAATAATCCTGTATTAATGATTAATCAATTATTGATAAATGTTTCATGCATAAAAAAGATAGCCCAGCACTTTGGGCCTCTGTTATCCTATCTTCCCTCGTTTTGCCATTATTTTACGTAAAAAGAATAATTAGTTGAAAGATTTAATTTGGTCAACTAGACAACTAAACATAATGGATTTAATAAGTAAAAAAAGTATCACTTCACTAACAGCTCTCCATGGATACTTCATAAGTCGCTGAGAATCGGATCCTCATTACACGACATTTGAAAAATGGCAAAAAGAGGGAAAATTCGAACGTTGAAATGGGGAGTTAATGTCCGAATGGATCGATGTCGCGATAGCTCAAGTGGTTAAAGCTACGGCTAATCGAGCCAAAGGTCGTGGGTTCGAATCCCGCTCGTGACATTAGCTTTTTCACGTCAGCCAATACCTTACATAAAAAGAATAATCACTTGAAAGATTTATTTTAACCCATTATGTTTTTATGGTCTAATTGACCAAATTACTTCTTTCAATCAATTATTCTTTTTATGTAAAGTCTCGGTTGATATGATATTGAAAAATTCGTCAATCCCATACGCAATCTGGCCTCATTTGCTAGGGGTTGGAGCTTATAACAATGAAACTGGTCCTCTTAGAGTAATGCAGATTATGGCAAAAAAGATTATGTGTGCAATGTGTTTTTTAATTTTAATAGGATGAACACACGTTCCAAATATTGAAAATTTTTAAATATTGCTATAAAAGTATAACTTCAGCGCTTACAAAGACCGTTTGAGATGGGGTAATTTCATTTTCGTGCTTTGTCATTTTTATACACAGGTCTCAAATGGTGTGATAAAATTCTAAAAAACGATTTGGCTATTAAAAAGTTATAAACGGATGATTAAAACAGGCTTTTATTTTCCTATAACTGTAATGAAAATACAACACTTTTTTTTCGTATTTTAGTTTTCTTACCAGGTATAATCATAGATTTATTTTCCACGAGACAAGAACGCATTTAATAATATATTAATTCGAATGGTTTTCGGTCGTACAACTTAAACATAACCATTATTTCAAGGTTGCATACACTTCACCCTATTGAAATTAATTATGTGGCGTTAATGAGGTTGATGTGATGGGGTAAAAAGACAAAAATAACACCTCATTTATTCTTCCGAAGGGATTTTTGAAATTGAACGTAAAAAAATAACGGACAAACACACCGCTAAAGTTAGCTGAAAACCGAAATGCATTTAACAGACCAAAGCAGCAAAACGGCAGGTTATTCACTTATGCGAAATCAAAACTGTATTTCACCAAATATTAAATAAGTTTTTAATAAAATCTCGACGATATTTGAACTCATATAAAAAACCAAAACATCGAGGATATGCGGACTGTACACGATCGAACTGGTCTCTATTTATCAATGCGCACATCAATTCATGGATTATGATAGTTTTTATTAAACGTAAACCTTTTGAATTTATCTGGACAACCAAATCTACCAGAATATGTGAACAAGGAAAGGTCATTAAGTCCAAATTGCATGTCTTCTAAAGAATTAAAGACAAATTTTAACAAAAAACAATGGGTAAAACATGCTGCTTTATCAATATATGATATAAAATATGGCAAGTCGAAATGACCATAATATTTGCATGATTTTCTCTGGCGCATTTTACAGCATTGAATTTATGATTGTTTATCTCGACTGTAATAAGCAGCTCTTGTTGGGTGGGGGACGGTTCCAGCATTTTCATATTTGTGTTATTAGAGATGAAACTCAAATTTCCGTCGGTCTGACGACTACTTGTCCCAGCGAGGCCTGACGCTTTTCTTAGGGGTAAGATTGAAGGCGTTACGGTTATTGCGGTCGATTCGATCCGAGGTCTCGTCTCGGCCTTTTACGATCCGCTATGAAACTCAAGGACCGTCGGTGGCCAAGGTCGCACTACGTTTGGCCCGCTGAAGGCTTTTAAGCTTTTTCTGCGTCGAGTGAGATAAGGAGTATCCGAGATACTAAAAAGATCCATCCATTTATAAAAGGACATGGTTGAACAAAATGTTCCGCTATACTGAAGCACAAGGTCAAAACGTTTTTATGTTTTCTGCATTTTAACAAACGATTAATAATAACTAAATCCTTTTCTTCAATAATTAAATTAAACTACAATTAAGTGTGAGGAGGTAAACTACACCTAAAAGTGTTTGCTTTGTAATAACCGTGTTTTAACCTAACAACGTGAGATTAGACATTCTTTACATTATTTAAAGTGTTTTCGATGACAGAGTACTTTTGTAAATATAAGCCATTTTAAAATATTTCACAACTTTTGTAAAATTTTGATCCTCTTAGTAATTCTAACATCTTTTTTTATTTTATTTTTGGTTGTTCACGACAACGTTGACTGAGAAAATGTCAGTTTGTCACAATAAACCGTTTTTTTGTTGTATTTTCCTGTCAAAATGAAAAGGCCTTGATAATATACACATTAAAGCTAATTTTCCAAGTATTGTAAAAAAAATTTCTGTTCCATTATCATTGTTTAACCAAGCGAACACTTTTAATTACGCTATGCCTCCTAATAATTAAATTTTATTGGAAGAATTAGCATAAACGTAATGAATTAGCATAACACATTACACTAGCATGTAATTCCATGCCATTTTACAATGTGTACCAAATGTAGCTAATTTTGTTGCCCTCTTAGGCCTTAATATAAAATTTTTCGTTTAAGAAACTTTTCTTATTTATTTTTGTTCCAAGTATTGAAAATTATTGGGTTCTCCGGAATATATCGCAGGTTTGTGCGTATAAAGTAAAAACATTAAAATAAATGATTTTAAAATTTAATTTTTTGATTAATCAAAATGCCTTTTATTATTTTCACTAAACTTCTCCCAAAGTGATAACAACTTCTATATACCCTCAGTATATATTTTGAGATTTTTGATTAATAAGGAACTTCGCGTTTTCTAAGGACTTTTGATCAATAAATTTCTGTTTGAATTTGATGAATTATTTTTTTAAATTATTAAATTTAATTATTATTTATTAAATTTTAAAAAGGTGTATGAAAAAACGGTAGTCGGTAGGCGAGAGGTCTGGAGAGTAAGGGTGAGGCAGACCCACTCAACCAAAATCCAACAGTTTGTACACAAGTGTAGTACCATTTGAGTCTTGTGGCCAAACGTTGTCGGGTAACAGAATCGGCTTTTTCCGATTGACCAAAGATGTCTTCAATAATGCTAATTTCTGGTGAATTGCTTCAATTTGACAGCAAGGCATTTCTGCATCGATTGTTTCCCACAATTCTGTAGTAATTCAGCCCAAATGAAGTCACCAAAGAGTCGCCTTCATCTTTTTACATGAGTTGAACCATTTATTTAATTATTCTCAAGTAACGAACCAAATGGTACTCAGGAAAACAGACATTTTTGTTTGGAAGAAGATTAAAAAGTACATTCGTATAAATGAATAATTCATCAAACGTAAACAGTGTGTTATATAGAGAGGTGATTGAAAGAAAACATGAAAACCAGATTTATTTTCCGGACAACCCAATATGTTTGAGCATTTTCATCTGATTTATATCAACTAACGTACGGAGAAACAGGAGCTGGACTTGCCACCTCCTAATCACAACATCTCACACCTCACCATGCTTTCCACCATAAACTCGATCCTAGCTTCACACTCCAGCCCCAAATCCAAGGTGTTATGCGATTCGTGCCGATGGATGAATGGTACGGGGGTACCTGTACCAATAACTGAGCCTCAAGGTCACCGGGTGACACCCTTGAGTAATTAACATTACACCAGAGAGAGGTTTCCTCCGATGCGGGCTTAGACCCCTCTAACTCGTGGGAACCATGTGGAAAAACCAAGAGCAAACGAAAAAATATCGGGGGGAACCGGCAAAGGAAGACCCCCAAAACCAACTCATGGAAATTAAAGAGGGCTCCGAACCCTCTCCAATGACTACAAACCAAGAATTAGAGGACAATCTCCTCACGTCGCTTTCGGCCGATGTGGGAAAAAACAAAACCAGAAGACGAAACCACTTTAATGTAAGTGACAACTAAAACCCAAGAAAATATCAGGGGCACAAAGACGTAAAATGGCAATTGACAAAGCCAAACAAAGTGGGGAGCCAATACTGAAAAAAATCAGGAAAGGAAAACAAAGTCCCAATGTACAACTTCCGGAGTCCGGCACTAGGGCCGACCACTGAAAGCGGTGAACACGAAAAATCGGGACCAACGCCAACCAAAAGTGGCAAAAGAGACAGGTCACTGGGTAGCATCCCCATCATCGAGTTGAAGTGCTCTTAGGACATCTCCCAAAAAGAGCAAAATTGAGCGATGCGATGTGGAACGGGCCATCCCCCCAACATTGTTAATGGGGAAGGCAATGAGACATATCAGCAAGCCCTCACTGCGCTAAAAATGGCCGTGGTGTTGGAAAAATACCCGGACAAGGAGTTAACAACCGATCAGGGCAGAGCCATTTTGCGGGCCATCCTAGCTGAGGTTTGGAAGGGTAAAAACCTTAAAGGACCTTAATTCAGGAACGGGTACGTTGATACGGGAGCTGTCCTGATAACTTGTGAAAACCAAAGTACCAAGGAATGGTACATGACGGTACCATCTACGGGAAGGGGTAAACCTCAGGGTTGTTCCCTTCAGAGAAATTATAAAAACCACTAAGTTGGCTATGTGGGTGCCGGATCTGTACCTTCTGGGCACTACGGACACTACTTCCTTTCTCGGGCTGATGGTAGAACACATGCAAGACCATACCTAGGCCCCGAAACTATACTTGGGATAACAAAAACAAATATAATCTTTCATACCAGAGTAGATCCAAACAAAACCAAACGATATGTGGATAAACTAGCGATGCTAGACATAGTAAACTTTTGATGAAACAACCCTCACCAAGTCTGGCAAAATAACTGCTGCAATTGGATCTACACAACATGGGCATATACATAATATCATCTTTTAATGCCCACAGCTCAATGGAGATTCAACCAAACATGCGAAAAAACTTAGGGGATGAAATTGTAGCTGCGACAATCGATGACCACTGATGACACCTCCAATTCTAAGGAGAAGGATAGAGTCCATTGCACTGAACGAAGGAACTAGGAAAATATATTTTAAAAATTAAAAAACTTTCCAAGAAGTACAATAAGGATCGATTTGTTTTATGAACAGAGTTTTAGAAAAAAATATGTAGCCGTGACATTATGTCAAAGTACAATATGAGAAAAAGTATATTTCATTAAATCTATTTGTCAAAGAACTTTCTGAATAGCACGTGTTCGCACTTTAGAAATGTATTATGTATATTACAAGGGAAATTTTTACTGCTGGGAAACCATTGATCAGTGAAAGAAAAGAAAAATATTAAATTATAAAAAATATAAATCGTAATAGAAGATGTAAAGCTGATTTAAAACATTAACCATTTAGTCCTTATGAACAGGATATTTAACGGATAACAAATTTTCAACTTTAAGTGTTTTTAAAATTATTTATTGGATAATTTTATATTTAATTTATTGGATATAGGACTATCTACAGTAAAGTTAGGCCCCGCTCGCCGTTATGGCCGATGGAATTCGATATTCCGCCGTCGACCCTATGCTGACCTATGCGGGTTTTCACCCAAAAGCTGATACCAGTGTTTCAGACGGATGGGGCCAATTCTCAATAGGGTTAACACGTTTCTTTCCTTTCGTTTCAAACCCTCAGGGAGCCATCGTTTCATTGTGCAGTCGTGCTCTAGCAGGATCTACTCGGACGACCCAGTCTACTTAGCTGCAAACGCTCTACCACAGCATTATTTACTGCTCGTATAGCGTCACCGAGCCGGATCGCAGTAGCCCGGTGTGGAGGGCGACGTCTCAGCTACTGCAACCTCGTCTGCACGTTCTATGCCATCCAGCCTGACGTGTCTTGGGTACCCAGTCGACTAGAACCGTTTTCCTGAGGCGCTCCAGCTCAGTATATCTCTCAAGAAAGAGGACGACGAGAGGGTCAATCGTTATTCTGTCCTTTTTGGCCGATACCGCCCTCAAGGGTTCGGAACAGACGAGGAAGGCTCTGCTTCATATAAGAGCCATGATAATTATTAAAAAGTGAAATTTAGACTACATTTCAGCTAATGTCCTATGTACAGTAAATCTTTAAAATTAGGTTTTTGATTTATAAATATAATAAACTATATTTAATTTAGAAACGACTCTCTCGTGGTCTGTTATATAATTCTATTCCTCTTGAACTTTTCGCTTGACGTTACTGTTTCTGACGTTAAAAAAATAAATTAAAGAAAGTAATTTATATTTTACTATATTTTTCTTGATAATGCAACAAAATATAGAGTAAATAATGATTTTGGTTATTAAGTGCATTAGTTTCCTTTCATATATGGATAAAAGAAAATGTTTGATCGAAATACATTTATAAATATTTATTCAAGTCAAAAGTGTACAAGAAGCTTTTTTCCCTTTAAACGTTAACTAACTCATTATTTACGATGATCGTCAACCTTTGTAGTAAACAGCATGTCTCCTCTTTTCATGAGAAGCAATTTTAACGGAGATGAGTTTACCGTGAAGGGTTCATAAAATTTAGATTTAAATAAAATCCGTTATAAATATTCCTTCGCATTTCAATATTTTCTAAACGCTCGTTTTAACGTAAATTTTTCGTCAGGCAGATTTTTGCATTATTTCTGGTACAAAGTGCTCTGCTTGAATAATACCTTGTTGTCCAATCCGGAAAAAACACTATTGAACGCAAACCCCCCCCTTATGATAGAAATTTGATTACTGTTTGACTAATTAGCTCATTTTATAGTATTTCATAAAAATGCGCATTTAAACGGTCTTTCCTTGTCCGAGCATCAAAATTCTGAACTCCATCCCCCTAAATATCCGCAATGCTGCAGCCCTTACTTCTTTTAAAGATCTTCTTCCTGTAAATGCACCTCCTCTCCCTCCAAACATAGTCGATAACCCACAGTTTAAATTTACTCAGTAATTATTATTTTTCTATGTTATTTCCACAGTAACTCATTTTAATTTTATAATTTTTGGGTTTTGTTCTTTTTAATACCGTTGTTGTTACGTTGATCACCACGACAAGATTTATTTTTGTGTCAAAATGTTAATAATTTTCTAAGAGGTTTGGCCATGAGATTGATTTTGACTTCTAAATCTTCTCCATTGGAATGTTTAGAGTTTGAATGGTTTCATTATATTCTTCAATAATTTTGGAATTTATGGAG
Source organism: Cimex lectularius (assembly GCF_000648675.2). Classification (NCBI taxonomy): domain Eukaryota; kingdom Metazoa; phylum Arthropoda; class Insecta; order Hemiptera; family Cimicidae; genus Cimex; species Cimex lectularius. Next base: position 595,934 of record NW_019392826.1, on the reverse strand, counting down.
TCAAATTATTATTTCAATTTGTTTTTATGTGATTTAACATTTGTTCAAAATATTCACCATCAGAGTTATCGGCAGACAATTTTACGATGGAACCAAGTCTGTTTACAATTTCTCTTTTTGTTCTAGTTTTTGAAAGCGCTAACAAATTGTTTATTTTGTGTTCAATTCGTGAAAAGTTTTTGTCACGTTTAAATTTATATATTACAAATTTTGAGTTTTTGAAGAATAAAATTTATGTTTTAATACTTAATAATAATAAAATAAAGATTGAAATTGTTGTAAACTCGCGCGTCCCATTGAACATATGAACATGTGTGTGATGGTTAGTGACCATTAATCGTTAATTATGCAGAAATCGTGAGATGCGGTCTAGTGTGATGTAGGTTTCAGAAAAACATTTTCTTTATCGGGCCAACGTTTCGATTGGGCACACTCAACACGACACGCAAGAATGGCACAATTACACAGAAGACAAACACTTTGAGCTCTGAAGATGATCTTAATAAAGATCGAAACGTGGCACGATAAAGGAAACGTTTTTCTGAAACCTACATCACACCAGACCGCATCTCACGATTTCTGAATAATTATCGATTAACGGTCATTAATCACCACACACATATATATATACAAGGTTTTTAAAGGAGCCAGACGAGTTTTTGCAAATATTAGATTCAACTTGATTGAGCCCTCAGTTTCTTTGATTCGCAGGTAAATGACGGTGCCGTAGCAGCATCGTCGAAGTCGTAAGGTCGCAAGTTTGGAAGTATGGAAAACAGACATCGTGGAAAGGTAGTTTTCCTAATGTGGGTAACTCTTGCAAAAATATTTGTTACACCTTTCTCAATTTTAATGATAAAGATGTGTCCCAATCTATGGAGGTTCTCGAGACGGTGTAGAATACATTTCACTTTACTAGCCACCATACACATTTTGTAATAAAGTTAACTGATACATTATTTATAAAGTTGATAATATCTATGTCTTTATGAATTAGTAAATTATATGTATTCCTTGTACGATAAGGATAAAAATACAAGAGTATAATGCTTTAAATAAACTCAAAGCTCGATAATACTGCCAATGTCAACTGCTGTTGTTCCCTGGTCGATTGGGCACACTCAACACGACACGCAAGAATGGCACAATTACACAGAAGACAAACACTTTGAGCCCTGAAGATGATCTTAATAAAGATCGAAACGTTGGCACGATAAAGAAAACGTTTTTCTGAAACCTACGTCACACCAGACCGCATCTCACGATTTCTGAATAATTATATGAAAAAGTGCAAGAATTCAACAAGCATTCTAGGCTAGACTCTATAAATTTAAAATGCATTGTTCATTTGTCAATTGCAAAAAAAAAAAAAAAAAAAAAAAGGTGAAATGTCAGCATTTAAACATAATTACTGTAACTTTTTAAAGAAATAAAATTTTATATGAGTTATATACGAGCATTTTTAACTTAACAGTTAAACAAGATCTAACAAGGGAGCAGTACAAAATAATAAAAATTCTTTTAGTTTAATATAAATCCATTATTAAAGAATATACACATTTATATTATTATGCAATACATGAATGTTTGTAGTTAGGCACATTGGTGAAAAATACGCACCACTGGACGAAATTTTTTAGTAAAATTAATCCTTTATTTTTTCATTATTTTTTCAATTATAATTTAAGATACTAAAACATACGAATGATCCATTTTATCATGTGCGAATTGCATTACTATCATTAGTTTGAAAATTATTTCATCATCGGCTGGATATTCAGGTTAATTATGTTATGAGACCATTAATAGTGTTGTGGCATATGCGCTACCACCTACCACTGAACAGATCTGCGTTAGACATATTCATTAAGGGGCAATTTATCCTCCGGAGAACAAGGAGGTAAGGAGGTGAAATTGTGGAGGCTGCGGACGCGGTTATTGACACTTCTAACAGATTAGCCCCTTGGATATTATTTATTGACCCAGTTTAATACTTTTGATAAAGTGCTTTGAGTCTTCCACTTGACAAGGTGAATTTGGAAAGATATTTACACTCGGGAGTACGGTTTTGATTTATCTTTTATGATCACTCTTAATTGGCCTATGCTGTGGCAATACTGGAACTTCGACAAATTTCATAAAAAGTTTGAACATGTCCGTAATGTAATAATAATACAAACAATTTTCGACTTCTAACCGGATCATTACTCTTGTATACAATTGGACCACCTACTAATACGAAAATATAACATATTTAATCGTTATTATTTAATGTGTTTTTTGAAATATGAAGTTTGAATCAATATACAAAGATTCTTTGTCTCTGTAACATACGAAAAATCTGTTAAAAAATTGACTTCTTATTTATTACTATATAATTACTGTATTAAATTAATTTACTTGTATATTTATTTATTTAAGATTATATATTTTATATGTAGGTAAAAATTTAAAGATTACAAGACACAAATCTTTTTCTCTCTCACTCTCTCTCTCTTTCTCTCTCTCTCTTTCTTTGATTCACTATTGTTATATTTACCTATCTAATTTGTCTTCTCTCTTGCACGCTATATAATNAAATAAATAAAATATTTCAACCTTCTTTGCTAAGTTGTGCATGAGTAGATTATTGATATACATTTTTTCTTTTTTTTTATCTTGGCCTTAAAATTTGTTTATTGGCCATTGGCCATAGGTCCTTAAAATTTGTTTATTGGCCATTGGCCATAGGTTATTTTTAAATACATACATATATATTAAGATACACATATATATACATACATATATACACGAGCACACATACACACACATACTTATTTATATTTTGGAAGAGCAATAAATATTATCATAAATAAAACAAATAGAATAATAAATATGTGTAAATTAACTTATCAAATAACAAATAATAACAATTAAATAATTATATATTAATGTGTATATTTAACTGAAGAACTACATTATAAATATTTACATTCTGATCTGACAGGACGTTATAAATTTATATAGGCTATAGTAAATGTCACTGTCTTTTGATGCCAGTAATGTGTCTAGATTGTAAGGACGTTCTATTAAGGAGGGCATCATGATATTCTGATACATCCTTTCCCTCTGTGGCGTATATTTTTTACAAAGCAGAATGACGTGCTTCAGATCTTCAACCTCATTGTATGTTAAACAATTTGCGGTTGGCGTAAGGTTTATTTTGTGGAGATAAGCCCACATATTCCATGTCCGGTTCTAAGCCGCATTATAGAGGCGTAAAATCGAGTGGTTTTACCACCTTCAGCAAACCATGGTTTATTTTTGAGAGCGGGAAAGAGGGATTTGTGGTATTTTCTACTTCCGATGTGGCATGAGTTTTAAATATGTGTTGGGTTTCCCGTTAACTGATTAGGATACCATGTCACAAGTACAACAGTGTATATTTTTATAATCAGATTATGCCATTATCAAATTGCAAAAAAAGTGATGAAAATGAAATTGCAGGTTTGTGGATCGGATTGGCAATGAAGATCCTACGTACTAAGTGTACGGTCGACAGATGGCCATAGTAGAATCTGAATAGTAGAGAAAGGATAATTCTCATCTCAAGAATAGTTCGTGTGAAGTTGACAAGGTTGACACGGACACTTATTTATGATAAAGTCCACGAATATATCCGGCATGTAGAGAGAGGTTACTCGATGTGCCTTCCTTGGCTAGATATAAAGTACAAGTGGGGAGCATGAGCATTGCAGCGCTATATTTGGCGTTTCTGTCCAGATTTTTGGAGGGAATAGGAGTATTTTTGCCAGTATTAAAAGACAGCGCTCGGATCCTAACTTTGGCGTAGTGATTTTGACTAAAGACTGGATTTTCGTGCAATAAAAACTTCGAAATATGAAAAATGTGCAAAAAAAACCTCAAAACCATAATTTAAGCCCGAACTTACAATTAACGAGAAAGAGAGAGAGAGACTGATAGAAAAAAAGAGAGAGAAAGTGGGAGAGAAAACCCTAGAGGTGCCGGTGTAATTGGAAAAAATCCCATTTATAAGTATGTCGAGTTTCAATGGCGGGCCACTGGATTCGAACCCGGGACCTTCACCTTACAGTAATGAGCGCCGTGTCAACACCTAAACCATTGCGCCCACCGACGCCCATTGATTATACATAATACTGTAGTTGCTTTGTAATGTATAATATAAATTATACGCTATACATAATAAATGCAACAAGCATTCAAATTAAAAAAGTATGAATATATTTATTAAAAAATCCACTGACAAGATGATTTAGTCTTTTGAGTACTAAAGTGCAAAGTTTGCTGTACGAAATATCTAAGTGGCAACATTAGGGCTGACAAAACTTCGATGGCAGTTTTGGATGGGGAGGAGCTTATTGAGCACGATTTCAGAAATACCTTAACGAGAATACATGAAAATATTTCTTGGAATATGACTTTTGCAGATTTATATTATTGTGAGTCGCGATATAGCTAAAACGTTTGAACAAATTAATGTAGTCAAAAAACATTTTGTTAGTTCTATTAAAATAGTGTAATGTAGGTTAATCTTTTAGTTGTTCATATTTTTTTTCGAGTATCAGATTAATACAAAAACCAAATCACACAATAGTTTGTTAATGTTTCTTTCTTTCTACTTTCTCCGGAAACTGAAAAAAAAAATACATTAAGTCTCACCAAGTTATAATAATACAAGCATTTTTTTTAAGATTAAGATTTCTAGATTTAGTAATAGCTATCACCAGATAGCTTCTTTACTCGATTTCACGTCATATACTATTTTTCAGTGGTCCATATAAAACGGTGCAGCACGTGCTGATGATTGTTTGAAGAAAAAAATGATAAACTTTTATACAGAAGTACTATAATCTTATATAAATAAGCTAAAAGTTAGGTGTCATTAAATAAATTTACAGGTGAGACAAGTGTTTTTCCAACTAAACGTCGTTTGAACGTAAATAGTAAGTAAGAAATCGTTTAAACCAGTTGTTCCTCTGGTCCATAGTTAAAACAAAGTAAAAGAGCCAAGTTCTTTATTTATTTCCGCTTTTTTAAAGGTGCCAGGAGAGGAAGAAAGTTTGAAATCTCACTCAGACACTTTCTCGAAATTCTCTGTTACCCACTGGAATATTTAACAGGCCTGTTTAAATCATTAGCTAGCAAAACCCCAGATTCGAAATGCCTTTCAACAGATTCAAACTTGCACTTATTAGTATGAAATTAGGGGAAATTGTTCAATTAAAGAATTACTGAATAATTACTGAATTCTTGGGTTTCTAATTATTAAGACATATTAAGCGTAATGTTAATAACTTGAGTTCAATATAACTGATGTGGAGAGAGACGACACAATAACATTAAATAAATCTAAATAAATGATAATAATTTAAAAAAAATTATAAGAAAACAATCACGACACAATGACTTAATACACATACATATTACATAAGATAGTCCCTCATAAACCAAGATATTAATTCAAAGCGCAGTTCAAATACAGTTGGAAAATAATAAATTAACAGTAAATTAAAAAAAGAAATATTGTAAGAAGTTAATTAAAAGCTAAATACATTTGCAATATTATATTTAAAAAAATTGTTTTGCCATTGAAACGCTTGAACGGCAATTTTTAAAAACACCGTAAACAGGCAGTTCAAAAATACTGTGTAATTATAGTTAATAAGAGGTCAAAATAGAAGGTTTAAACTTTAAAAAAATCTTTGAGGGTCACAGAGAAGAATTGCTATGAGAACGTCCCTCAGCATTAAATGGATTTTGGATCCAAAAGTTGTTGATTTTCATGCAGTTGTTGACCTGATTCTTTTTAATGTAAGTCACAAATTTTTGGTTAGTTGAGTTTTATATTTCAACAGGGTTTAAGCGAACAGTTTAAAAAACAAAAACAGTCATTTGGTTTGCTATTTATTAATCACATTTCATGTTCGAATAGCCTGCCTTATGTGAAGATGCAAATATTTGCTCTTTTTAAGCGCTCTTCATTGGTGCTCAGAATTACTGTGTCAGGAGAGATGGATTGACAAGTATTTTCAATCCTTTGCTGGAGTTTTTCAACAGACGTTGCTGGGTTTTGATTGGCGTAGACACTGGTTTTAAATGGCCCCACAGAAAATATTCTTGTGGAGTTAAATCTGGCGACCGTGGAGGGTACTATCGTCTTATACCAGAAAATTAAAAAACAAAAACTATTCATTCCTTTGATCTGACTTCTACACATATTTACATATAAGTGGCTAGAAACATAAACGAATCTTTTCTGGATAGAATTGTTACTCGCGATAAAACGTGGATTCTCTACGATAAAAGCAGACGTTCTGGACAGTGGCTCGACAAAGCAGAAGTAGGACATTTCCCAAAGCCCACAAAACAGTTGGTGGTGACTCTTTGAAAGGGCTTCATTTGGGCTAATTTACGACAGCATCTTGAATCGTGGCAAAACAATCAAAGCCGAAAACCAGACTGGCATTATTGAAGCCATCTTTGGTCAATCGGAAAAGACCGATTCTGTACACGAGAACACTCTGTGGGACGGCCCCGTGTGTAATACGTGACAACACGAAAACTGTTGGATCTTCGTTATGAGATTCTGCCTCATCTTCCCTATTTTCCAGACCTCTCGTCTATCATCTACCATTTTTTCAGACGCCTGCACAACGTTTTACAATATAAATATTTATTGATAAAAATCGTCAGAAAATACGTTTACAGAAGTTGTTAATCACAAGGATTCAAAATTCTATTCAAAGGGTATAGTGAAAAGTGGTATATAAGGTATATAAGGTGTATATAAGGTATATAAAGTATATAAGGTGAAAAGTATATAAAAAGGGTATAGTGAAAGTTGCCATGACGTTGGGAGAAGTGCAATGAGAGTGATGTAGGGTATTTTAATTAACAAAAAATGTTGATATTTAATTGTTTTTATTTTATAACGACAAGCTTGCATTATTTTCTTGACAACCCAACTGTGCTTCAAATTTTAACCAAAATTAAATTTAATATTTTCTCCTCCCTGCCTGATATAGTTTCAATGCTTCATTGCTGTTTATTTTATGTTTATATAAGGAGTGTTGCTACAATTGATTGGTCCTAATATTGCAGAGTAAAAATAGAATCACTTTAATCGGTTGTATTTTTTTAACTAACACTTTTTTAGATGGGTGTTTTCCAACTATTAACACCCACCGGACAATGAAAGCCTACAGGACATGTTCAGATTTTCCTTTTTGCAAAAAAAATTCAATTACTTCATTTGATAAGAAAGAACAGTATTAATAACACACTTATTATCCAATTTTACTTAAAGTACTAAGTTTACGCACTAACGTATTTCAATTAAGATATCATACTTCAATGCCTCACACAACTGCATACTGTACGACGTGCTGTAAGTGGTCAAACAGTTATGCTTTAAAAGGGTGAATTTTAGAAGTAGGAATCAATAAACTTGTTGTTTCCTGTACGTATGAATTATACAATTATACAAAATCCGGTTCCATCTCAATCAATCCATCCTTAATAATCAATAATATTATCCGAATCAATTTATGGTACTATTGGGCCCTCATAATATAATAAGCATGTCAAAATAACGATCTCGGTTATTAATTTTATTAATAATTTCTAAGGGCGTTTTAAGGTCAAAGGTCATTTCACACCCTAACTGATGGGTTTTATTATTACGTAAGATTGAAAAACGAATTTAAAGGCAGATCATTTCAATCTGGTTTATTTCCAAGAGGAAGACGATTAGGGCGCTAAGTACGCTAAACCCGCAAGACCGTCCGGTCTGCAGGAGAGGGTATCGTCATAGCGCCGTGTTTTGGGCAATGCTAATGCACGCAAGGCATCCATACGTCATCTTTTTTTAACCCGATTTACGACATACTGTCTTCCTGTCATTGTAGTAGCCCCGTCAACTAACCACATAATACATTTTGCAGCAATACAACATATTCTTAATACATACATTAAGAAGGGGCGTCCCACGTGTCACCCACATTGTTGTTTAATTGAGCACAACGTCGTAGAAGGCTTAATAAAATATAATGACTTTCTAGATTTACAATAATAATCAAAGCTAAAATAAATAAAATATAGTTAGAGTAAAGTAAGTCATACCTATACACGATTATTCTCAACGAAAAAAACAATTGTTCCAATGATCAAACATTAAAAACGTTCATTTTGAAAGTATTGTTACAAATATTTTAAAACATATTAGTAGGATAAATGTAAGCCAGTTTTGAAAAATAATACTAAACGTGTAGAGGTTAGTGACCGTTAATCGATAGTTATTCAGATATCGTGAGATGAGGACGGGTGTGATGTAGGGTTCAGAAAAACATTTTCTTTATCGTGCCAACGTTTCGATCTTTTATTGAGATCATCTTCAGGGCCTGGGATTTACAAACAATGTTTACATTTGACAAATACATGTAGGATGTGAAATAAATTAATTTATACAATGCAAAATATATTTTATATTTAAAAAAAGTATTTCTACTCATTCAAAGTGATTGTCTTCTGTGTAATTGTGCCATTCTTGCGTGTCGTGTTGAGACAAACACTTTGAGTGAGTAGAAATACTTTGATTGAATATAAAAAATATATTTTGCATTGTATAAATTACTTTTCCAAATCCAACATATACAAACATAAAACAGCAATATCTCACTCAATTGCACAATTACAAAGAAGACAAACACTTTGAGTGAGTAGAAATACTTTGTTTAAATATAAAACATATTTTGCATTGTATAAATTCACTTTTCCACATCCTAGATGTATTTGTTAAATGTAAACATTGTTTGTAAATCCCAGGCCCTGAAGATGATCTCAATAAAAGATCGAAACGTTTGCACGATAAAGAAAATGTTTTTCTGAAACCTATATCACATCCGACCGCAACTCACGATATCTGAGTAAATAATACTAAACAGTTACTTAAGTAGTTTGGAAATAGAACGTTATTTGTTTCGCCAAGTAAACGGGCCGATAAGGGACTGCTTCCCTAGTAGCTTACACCCAACGTGACTTGCTCTCATGCTGCCAAGATGAACTTACTTGTTTCCAGCTGCTGTGCTTCCGTTTTCTTGCTTTTGAAGTGTTGCATTCCTTACTTTATGACTTAAAAGTTATTTTCATTTGATTTTCCATTTAATTTAAAATCACAGGAGTGTAGGCCGCCAGCTGCCGATAGAAAAGGTTCGGACGGAATATTAATTATTATTTTTATTATAATATATATGATTAATATACAGGGTATTAATAATTAATATTATTTAGTCTAGTTTCAAATTTTTATCTCTTTTTGAAGAAAAATTATACAGGGTACCTCAGGCCAAGTTCAACTTCAAAATTTCAAATACGACCCCATACCTCCTGTCACATTACTTTAAAGGATTTTTATGCAAACAGTTAAAAAACGTGTTTGGTTTGCTATTTATTAATCTATTAATCACATTTCATGTTCGAACTGAATGTGTTGCGTAAAGGTGCAAACATATGTTCTTTTTAACTTCACCGAGGCTCACAGCGGTACGGCCAGGGGAGCTGGAATGAAAACATCCTTTGCCACATTCTTCAACTGAGGTTGCAGGCATATGATTCGCATAGACACTGCTTTTTAAATGGCCCAACATAAAACAGTCATGTAGAGTTAAATCGGATGACCGAGGGGGACAACATTCGGGTCATATCCATCTATTCCGGAAACACAAAAAAAGTCCCTATTAATTCCTTTGATCTGACTCCTAAACACATTTACATGTAGTGGCTTAATCTGAGTTTTTAAACAGTGATCTGGATGGGAATATTGGTAAAAATGACAATCCTGCCTTCTTCCCAGCTCTTCGTACAACCCTGATTGAGCGAAATATTTTGAACATTTTTTTTTCCATTTAGAAGAAAATGTTTTAAAATCTACAAACTTTGAATTGGAGGATTACTAGTTTTTACTTTTTTATATGGTTTGTACTATTGTTTTTATGAAAGCGGTTTTGTGCAAGAACATGTAGATACAAAAATAGTTGATTAACTTTTGAAATGAAAATAACACATCATGTTTTGAAATTTTTTCAACGTCTTACGAAGATTACTCAAAAAATTAATAGCCTATACACTGTAAAATTATTAACTCACATTTATGAAAACATAAAAGATAAATGATTTTTATAGTAAATGTATTGTTTCCATGGCAAGGAAGTTTTATGCAGAAGGAAATTCGAACTTTCATACAATTTTTATGCCAGTTAGTCTGTAATTTAACAATCAGATCATCCTGGTATGATGAATCTTGCTGTCAAATTGCAACATCGCACACCAAAAACAAGCGGACAATGAAAAGCAAACAGTAAAAATAACATATTTTGAACGAAAAATGACATTAAAACATATATCACATTAGAGAAATGTCCTACACTTCATGATAATATTTATCATTTGAAAAATTGTGTATCCCTGTTATATACGAAGTTGGGTTTAAACTGAAGTGCATGTACATCTTAATCTTTTAATTTTTTGAACACTGAAAAACGTAATAATTAAACAGGCGCTCGACCAACTTAGTAAAAGTAAAAAGAGAACTTTTTTGTTTCACAGCGTCGTAAAAATAAAATGAATCCGTTCATCATCTGCAGCAGTTCGTGCTACCGCGAAATTCTTGTTTGGCTTTTTACGACGTAGACATGTTTGTAGTTTATTTTTGCTTGCCAGCTTTACAAGTGGTTGTAATTTTTCTCGATATCCGATATTTCTTTTCCTTTTGATGTCTTTCGAAGCCGGAGGCACCGCGGAACCATAAAAGGATATGATTTGCTGCCAAATAAAAAAGATGACGTTTACATCCCATGACCATATGAATAATCAGAACGGTTTGATAATTTTTGTCAAATTAATTCATGATGTCATTTTAACAAGAGAAACGAATACAGCGTACTATTAAAAATAATGTGACAAGCAAAATAAGACAAAGATTTCAATTTATCTTAACGAAATCACATCAAAAATTCATCCCTGCCACCCATCCGTTGAATACAGAAAAAAATGAAATATTTTTATATAAATACTTAATGTATATTAGTTTTTAAATTTTTGTTAAATGAAAAAAGGACTTCAATAAAATTCGAGTTAGGCTGTTACTGGTCTTTATAGATCCTCGCCCCTTCCCATTGTGCAGAACTTTTATAAGTAGAATTCCACAGTGTAAGGTTAATTGACATCTTTATCTTCAGCATCCTTGGCATTCAATATCCTTAAAATTTGCAGCCCGTTATTGCCTTTTTACTCAAAGCGTAATATTACCATCGGCTTTTTTTAATCTCTGGAAGTGTGTTGTCTGTTAAGCTAGACCCTTGTTATTCGCAAACATTTTTGGTTTGTAAGTCACCACCGCGACTACGATAACACAATGTGAGATATGTTATTGTAGACAATTTTTGAAAATAATGCTTATAAGAATAAAAATTTTAAAATGTCACCACCGTCGTCTTATAATATGAAAAAAAAGGACAATCCATTGTGCCGGTTTGAAGAATATTGCGCGAAAAAAGAACGAACGCTGAAATGAAGATTTAATATTTTCACAAGAAACTACTTAAAATGCGTAGAGAAGATTACAATCGATGTTATCCAAACGACCTAATACCAATCAACAAAAAAACTAATCGACGAATTTAATACGCATTAAACGCAAACGATACAAGAAAACAACCGAAAAATAAAATTACTTGCTAATCCTGTATTAAACTAATTTTAAAAAAGGAAGAACTAATTAGAAAGTAGAAACAAACTTATATTATATCCTCCTAAACTAATACTTTATAAAATAAAATTGACGATATTGAAAACTCTTAGAATTTGGCAAATTAAAAACTTTCATCTTTCTATTTTAATTTATGAAAAGAAAACCAAAAATAATACATTAATATCTTAGTAAATTTTGGCAACTGACTAAAGTACATTGCTCTTTTGTTGACAGTAACATTTACTATTTTTTTGATATACCCTTAAAAAGCGAAACCTTTCATCCCTGTCCTGCTATCTGACCGAGTTCGTAAAAAACTAACAACCAATAACAATGTACAAACCCTATCCTCAATTCTCAATGGGAAGGTTGACTTATTCACTGCTACGTACATAAAAATAAGAGAACTTACTTATTGTACAAATAAATAAAAAATTAATAATGATTATCATTTTTATTAATTGCATAATGTATGGGTTCCGATTGACCAAATAACCCAATTAACTAATGTTTATGTAAGGTTGAGATAAAACAAGTCAGTGTCAGTGGGATTCGAACCCACGACCTTCGGCTAAATACGCGCTGCTCTACCACTGCTCAAGAGCTATCGTAACATCGACGCACTCGGACACCAACTTCCCATATCAACCCCCTTTTGAATTTTTCCTCCTTTTTCCCATTTAGCCGAATTTAGCTGAAGGTCGTGGATTCGAATCCCGCTGACACTGACTTTTTTTATCTCAACCAATACCTTTTAGAAATGATTTTGAAAAAATTAAACATTAAAAATCGAAAACCTTCTTAATTGTAAGTCTGTTTTTACATCATGTAGACCATTTATTAAATATGTACTTTTTATCGAAAATTATCTAGCATATGAATAATAAAAATAATAGCATATATTACAAAATTGTAATTAATAGAAACAATACTGAAGAAACTGCATTCTTAATTAATACTAGTCTAATCACAATTAAGCAGCAATGAAAGATTTTTAAATGTAAAGACAATATCAACATTTTAAAGAAACCAAAATTGTGTTTACAACAGCTGACGTGTTTGAACAAGCAAAAACCACTATATCTTTTGATAATTTACATGTTGAAAATATGCAAATGCAACCGTTAGAACTTTTAAAGGATATTCCCTCGTGGTTTGAATATATATACATTTATGTTATATCATCTATTGGCATCTTGACAGCTGTCCTCACGACTGCGTATCTCAGCTGGCGTTATAAGAAAAATAATGGACCCTCGTAAGAGATGGAGTCAACAAATGAAGACCTACACCAAGATGAAAACGCTCAGACGACACCTGCATCCGCTTTCTGAAAACCTTTTCTCTTGAGCTTCGGGCTTGGGGACAGAGGAGTTATAGAAACGACCTACATATAGATTACTAGGAGTCAGATAAGTCCAGTGGGTCAGAGAAGCCAGATTACCAGCCAGGTAGATAACTAAATACATTCTATCATTCTAATCAAATATTTCAGACCTTAGACCAATTGAAACATTTAGCCCAATTAAATTATATATGTAATTAACCTTTGTATTAACCAGAAAAGGGCTCTCTCTTGCGTCCGTTATAGTGTCGGTCTCACTATTTTAATCTTTTACATAAAGCTTCTTCTTTTTAAAAAATCTTTTCTCGCAGGATGATAATTTAACTTCGATTTGAACTCAGCGGCTGAAATAGGTAAGATTTTCCGAGGCAATGTTTCAAAGCGAATGAGTATGGAAAATGCCGTTTACAGGTCATGCTGCATTTAAAATCAGTCAACGGGCGTTTGGTTTTTTTTTTCAAGGGGGCGTCGGTTGCGCAACGGTGTAGGCGTTGAAACGGCGCTCATCACTGTAAGATAAAGGTCTCGGGTTCGAATCCAGTGGCCCTGCAACCCGGATGGGGTGAGAATTCTTCTACAGAAAATTTTATACAAATAATTGAAGGGTGAGTATATCAATTCACTTTTTGGATAGGATGGTTTCACTGACAAACTAGTTTCAGCACCTATGCCGATTTCGAGCATCAAATGCTAATTATCAGGCTAAAACAAAATTCACTGAAAAATTCTGAAACACATTTTACCTTCAGAGATGAGTTTGTACATTTCAGCATAAAGATGAGCATTTAATTCACGAAAACCAAATAATTGCTAAAACCAATTTATGAGTAAAACTATTCTTTCCAAAAAGGTTTCATTTATACAAATACAGTAATTTTCTGATACGTTTCTATATGGATAATATTTACAACTGATAAATTATTTCAAATACAATTACGCAATTATTATAAATGATATACAATACAATAGTTAAATATTTACAAATAGGATTAAATATTAAAAAACATAACAGGACCTTTTTAGATCTGAAAGAAAAGGTTTTTTCCGTTTGTCTGTTTTGTCTCTTCTCTCTCTGTATTTTGCTTATTACTTCAGCGGTGTCATTTTGAGCCAATTACCCTGGTTTAGAAGTGGTTACTCGACAATGAATTCGGTACTCTCTGTTTTTAACTCAATTAAACTTCGTCTGAGCAACGCAGGTAATGGAGTTTATGCTATTTTCGGAAATTGCAAATCCTTTGTTTCAGAAGATCCACGCCTCTTCACTAGAAATAAAATACACAAAATAAGAAGCTTACCGACGAAGACGTTGTTCACCAGAAGCTTAATAAACCGCATAAATAATCTGATTTTAAATGTAAATAATGTCGGAAAACGGCAAATGCCGAGTAGCGAGGAGGAGAAGTATAATTTAGATACATTGTTTTCATTCAAAGTAAGCCGGCTGCCTGAAATTTCCAGAATAATAATAATTTGATTGAAAGACGTTTTCAGATTGATCTACAATTCGGTGTATCATTGAATTTGTCGAATTGCTTCATGGAACAGAATTGAGATAATTTTATCTTCTGAAAACTCCAGATTTAATACTGTCTGGATATTTTGACATTGAAACTTAAATCAATCAAATTAATAATAAGTCAAATTATAAATACGACATTCACTCAATGCGAATGTTTTCATAAAAAGTTCTTCATTGTATGATAATCAGCGATCACGGATGTACACAGAAAACTCAACGAGCTAAAACAAGGCGGAAAAACTGATGTTATGCTGGTTTGAAGGCAACATAATCGATAAATTAAAATTTAGATGCATTGGCAAAGGAGGCCAATGTATATAGTAATTTTATGGTATGAAAATTTGAAATGCAGACGATAAACTAGTTATCAATCCCATTTGTCACAATGGAGAGAAAAAATACAACTCAGCAATAACAGGAAACATCGAGCATAATACACTTGTTTCTCACAAACCACTGTTTTTGGAAGAAAGTAGGCGAAAATATTTTTATTGCTCTATTTTTAGACTTAAGACCTTTGTGCAAGCTACAAGTGTAGAATTTAGTTAAGCACATACCCAAACTGTCTAATTTTTGACTGTCCATCAAATCCTTATTATGCAATATCACTGGAGTGCCCAGAGTTTTGAAATAAAAGGGAACAATTTTGGGAAAATCAGAACAATGCCCACATTGTTTCAAGCGCAATGTAAAAAACTATATTAGCAAGTAAAGACATAACGTTTTATGATTTAATTAGCAAGTTGTTAAAGCCAATCAACAGTTCTTTTTGTTCCATATAGATGCAGTGGGTTTTCAGTGTCTCCTCCGGTTTGGTAGATGGGTTGGATTGAATCCTCGTCCTGAGGCATTTGGGTGAAAGGGGCGCATGCAAATTCTTCTCACAAGTCGGAGGGAATTATTGGAAAGCTGCCCGTCTATGTCAACTTGGCTCGTGCTTCCAGGTGCGCGTCGTCAAGGTTCCTCCATTTCTCCTCACACTCGCGATCCGCTAATACATCATGTGACAATATTTGCAATGAAAAGAACAAAATAAACTGCTCGAAAATGAATAGGGATATTTTTAATTTATTCTTATTGTTTTAATTTTTAATTAAATTAGCCAATATATTCTCTGTAGTTGTATAAAACAAAATTAAAAATACACACCAAAAACAAACAAATGTTAAATTCATTTTTATTAACGGATTTACTAAAGAATAGTAATAATCGAGACTCATTTTGTAAACAAGCACGTTTTCTCGTCTTTTCTCCACTTCAATCCAGATCTGTTTTCGTTAACCATGGAAAGAAATAATCTTAAAACAGAAGTCAGGAATATTATTGTGAGAATGAGACATCGAGGTCACTGGCCAGTGAATATCGCAGAGGCAGTTGGCGTTTCTGAAATCGTGGTCTCTATGGATTAATGCCTGGCGTTAAGGGATGACAGAAAAATTGTCGCTGCTGCAAGACGGAACCTTCTCCATAGTGGCCGCCAGGACCTAATGAAGTAGAAGAAGAAGAAGAAGAAAAATAAGTTTATTCTGAGACTGGTGTCCCCTAAGAATAATATACATGAAGTAAATAAAGGAAGTTCGCTTCTTTGAAATTAAAAATAAAATGAGATAGAAATCTTAGCACAATGTATCCCAGTAAGGCAGGCCAGAAGAAAAAATAACAAGAATATTAAACAAAAATATCAAATATTAACGTAAGGTCTCTGCTTGGAGAGAGAGGAGGTGATTATACAGGTGGGATTTAAAGGTTAGGGATGGTTAGGGATTTAAAGGAGGAAGCGCGACGAATAGAAAGGGGAAGGGAGTTCCACAGTTTAGGGGCTCGGGTCAGAAAGGATCTTTCGAAGGTATGGGAAGGATAAGGTCAATTGGGGATGAGCGGATGTTACGAGTATGATGTGAGGAGTTGAATTGGAGGGATTGGGTGATGTAAGGAGGACGATGAGGTGGATGGACTGGAAAAAAAAGCAACCTGGAATTTATTGTGGGGAAAAAGACAAACGTAGCAGGAAAAGAAATTTGAGCAGTCTGCGGTGAAGATGCGTTTGCGAGCGCGCTTACCAAATGTGCTTTGTCAGGTTTAGAAAAAAAGAATGTACCCTGAAAGACGAAGTGCTTTCTAGAAAACCGTTCAATTTAAAGCTTTAAAAGAAAATAATACACGATATACCACTTTACGATGGAAGTAGATACTTTATTACAGGCGATTGTCGCTTCCGAATTTGAAGAAACTCGGTCGGTCGTCTAGATAAATGTTTGACGTGAATTTAAGAGGGTGCGTTTCATTCGGGATTTCCTTTCAACTCGTTATAACGTTCAATATCTTTAAAAGATAAATGACAGGGGGAAAAAGTGAATTCTGTTTGACAATACGGTTTGGAAGCTATTGTCATTTCATTGATGACGAAGCAGAAATTGTTGCGCTTAGCCATTCACGTACTACCCCACTTTATTCTCTCTGTCCATTGTGTACCGTACATTATTTTTACTTTTGTTTATGCGTTTTCCGCTTTTTATACTAATCCCAGATACTCCCTTGTTTCGTTTGGCATGTTATTGCAGAAATAGTAAGCGGGACAATTTTTACCTTATTCGTTTAAGGCTTACTTGTATTGGTTTGATCGGGAAATAATATCGGATTAGGCCACTTGACTGAAAGCTATTGCCGTATTTTCTCATAGAAACAAAGAATTATGACACACAATAAAATCACTATATTTTTTTTACTATTATACATTTACAATTATGGTATGATGAACTGGCATGACTATCACTATATTTGAAAAATATTACTTGTTAATGATTTGTACTCACAACGTTGCTGTTTTAGTATTAGGTAACATATCGGATGGATTTACACTTTATATTGTACAGTTTATGATATACTAAATATTGTCCAGATATAATATTGGAAGGATTACTTTGGTGGTGTAGTTGTTGAGTTTAGTAATTTAGTAGTCTATTGCTGAAGTTATCACCGCGTTACCAATATGACGATCGGCGGAGCGACTCAGCGATAAGCTAGAAGGATCTCGTGGCCATTGCGTTCCCGATTACTCATCGTCAACAAGACAAGAGGATCTTTAACGTCCGCACCTAGCCTGTTCGGCCTTATCGGACGTTTTGATTCTCAAGATGAGAGCTGACGCACCTCCACATACGACGGAATAGTGTTACCGCCGCAGCATTGGTGAAGTGGTGTCCCGGCCCCTAGGGGTCGGTAACCACGCTCTCCGCTTGTCCACTCCGAATGGTCGGGCCCGCATTATGCGTCGGGTCGTACGCCGCACGCTAGGGGCTAACGGGCCGAAATACATCAGCCCGTCCCCCCCTCGCGTACTCCTTAGATAGAGAAGGCGACTCTATCTCTCTGAGTGTAGAGGCTCCTCTAGCGTCGAAACTTCCGGGAACGCCCCGACAACGGTTTTAGTTTATAGTGGGATTGCTACCCACCCCCTAGATGAGCACTGTCTACGGTAAAAAGTCTCTTATCGAGCTCAGCCTACACCTGCTGCACGCATTCGAGGGACGCCAGTCGTGGCCAGTAAGATCTTGACCAGGATACCTAGGTTCGAGGCTGGCGGGCTCTGTTTTTGAGATTTGGAAGAAAGAAGGCGAGGGGTCAGTGCGCGAGAGGTGACCGCAGGAAGATATAGCCTTTATCCTGTTAGAGAATGTAACAGGATAAATTTATGTGTACTGTGGTACTGAGTGAAGGCCCTAGTAATTAATGTTTTCGGGTGAGGCAGGCGAATCCCGAAGAGGACGGTGCAGATCAAAGGGGATATGATGGAGCCGTAGGCAGAGGGGTTTCTCCGAGTAAAATAGATCACACGACATTTGCAAAATGGCAAAAAGGAGGGAAAATTCGAAAGGTGCGGTTGAGATGGGAGATTGGTGTCCGACTGGATCGAAGTCACGATAGCTCAAGTGGTAGGCGTATTTAGCCGAAGGTCACGGGTTCGAATCCCGCTCGTGAAATTGACTTTTTTATCTCAACCAATACATTGCTTAAAGATTAATTAATTGAATGAAAAGTATTTCTTTGGTCAATCGGACCACGAAACCTAATAGATATGATAATAATATTTTAATTATGCATTAGTTTTTAGTTATTATCATACCAAAGGTAATAATGAACGCATAATGAGACACCCTTAGACGATACAAACTTAACAAAGATATATTTAAATAATGTAACAAAGAAATTAATGAAACCTTACATAAAAATTAATTAATTGAAAGAAGTATCTGGTCAATCGGACCACGAAATGTAGTGAATAAATGGTAAATTTAGTTGCTTTAAATATAAGTCTTAGTTTTTCTTTAGTTTAAACCATGCTTTCTCTTTTCTTTTTTCTTCTTTTTCTTTTTGGCCAGTCGAGTTTTGAGTGTAAAGAAGAAGGGTGTGTTTGCATTTGGAACGATGATTTGTTTTGTTTTAATTTTTCCCTTCCATTAAATTATATTTCTTGTTATCGGAGGTCGTTTTTTTCAATTAATTTGATTAATTAATAAATCACAGTATTTATTTATTTTATGTTTAAGTATTCTCCCGCGGTATAAATTCACGCTCTATTATTATTTTTTTTCATACGTAAAAATATTTTTTGCCATTTAATATTTGGAGTTTTTTTTTCATTATCCTTACTTAATCCATTTATGTATTAGTGGTCAATTGACCAAGCTACTTCTTTCAATTAATTATTCTTTTTATTAAGGTTTTAGTTAAGATAAAAAAGTCAGTGTCGCGGGCGGGATTCGAACCCACTTCCTTCGGCTAAATACGCCGCTGCTGTACCGAGTACGATAACTCAAATGGTAAAGCACCGGAAAAGAGAAAAGAAAAAAGAATAATTTTTACTTAACTCACAAAAAATACATTTTATGGTGTTTTATTTGCACCATATATCTGAAACTGAAATTTTTAAGTACGTTCTTTTCGTTTCGAAAAACTTTAAACTCCCAAGAAGTAAAATGCCGAACGTCTGTGACATACTACAATAGCAAGTATAGGCGGATCAAGTTTTAAAAAAATCTACTATTTTCCATGATCTTTGGTTAAAATATTTTTAAAAAATGGAAAATGTATTGATATAAAAATTGAGATGATTGATAGTCCATTAAAATACAGTTAACTCTCGTTTACAAATTGTAAGTACCCGCTTCAAAAAATTATGAAAAACAAACCTAATAAGGCTTTGAGCCTGAATAATTAGTTTTGCAAAGAATATTGCCATTTTGTTTAAAATTTTAATAACAGGGTGTTAGTTAATTAACAAAGAATAAGTAGTTTTTGTTACTTTAAATATATTTCATGGCACCTGTTTGATGGGTTGGTTCGAAGGTTCTTACATTTATATTTGTCGAACTGTCGATTGAGACGGATAATCGTTTGTGGTGTCGAAGAGATATATGGTCGGGTGTAACTTTACCTTTTGTTTCAGCAGGATTTGCTTTCTTATATCGCTCACCGGTAGTTACACAACTTTCGTTTTTGGGATATAGAAAAACTTTGAGCTCAAAGGGCCCCAGGGCAGTCGGTGAATTTCTCTTGCCGGGTGAATTGGGCCCATTTCCTGGGAAAAGAGAAATATAACTTTAATTGTAGTTCGAAGAAAAATCGTGCGGGCTTTTGGCAAGATAACAATCATCAAATCATTCTTTTTTTTTTACTGTACATGATCACAGGCAGTATGATTTTTAATTAAAGTATCCGATTTCGGGATTCACGTTTTACCTCTAATCTTGCACCGGACGGAATATTTTTTGGTATAAAAAACAAATCAATAAACGCGTAATGTTTATATTCACAATTTATGCGAAGTAGTTATTTCATTTGTAGAAAACAGAATGTTTTCTTGAGAGAGCTCAGCCAATGAGAATCTAATTTCATCTAATTTATTTGTTTTATGTAAAGAATAGTTATGCCCAGTTTATCAGAAATTGTCGACCGTCCAAACAGTTAATGATCCACCTGGCATTTTTTCCCTTTTTTTAGTTCCCTCCTGAGCACTGAAGCTGTACAGCTTATTGTACTTTATCCCTGGCTCAATATTTTGGGGGAGGGCTCGCAACACAAATATGAACTTGAGCCCCCGTTGTACCGGTGCTCTTCCATCGAAGAAACTCATTTTTGAAGGGGTTTGGGACCAAATTCATTGTCGCTGAGATCTGCTCCCGCTCCTTCCATTGATGAGTGCCGTGCCAATTTCTTTCAATTGCGGCCACCGGTCCTCTTAGGCGTCAGAAAAAGTCCAGAGACGACGGTGGGGATCGAACCCACGACCGCGGGATCTACTAGCCGAGAGTCAGACGCCTTAACCACTCGGCTACCTTGGCCCCCGGCATTGCTAATCTGTCTGCCACATAATGCAATTGTGTTTATAAAAACAGTAGTAAATCAGCTATAAATAACTAAAGTGAATATCAATTTACCATTTAAAATACAGATATTCTTAAGAAAAGAAAAATTTCAAATGAAATATACTTCTACCCCTGGATATGACAACATATCTTCTTGTCTGCTCAAATATTGTGCGGTTAATCATAAATATTCCCTACATATTAAATTTAATAATTAAGTTTAGGTTATAATCCAGATGTCTGGAAAACGACTTTTTTAAACTAGATTTGAAAATGGTAACAAATCAGGTGTAACAATACAAATGTGTTTTGTTACATGTAGAAGTTTAGATTTCTGTGGATTGAAGCACATCTTGTTTTTTACAGACTATTTCTCTACCAGGTGTAGGCTTTCATTAGCTGAGCATTGTAAATCACATACTTGCCAGGCACTAAAATTAACAAGTCATTGGCAAATGCTTTCACTACTTCCAGGAACAGCATCTTTAAGAGAGTAGTAGTACATCAAAATTCGGAAACCTGGCCCACATCAAGAACCTTTGGGACAACCTTTGTTAACATCCCTTTCAGACATGGTTTCAAATCCCATCACAGTAGCTCGTATTCCAGAGAAATAATTGTTTGCCAGCTCAAAAAAGAGTTCTGGGACACTCCCTTCCTGAAGACTAATTAGTATTGCCGGCCACAAAGCCGCATTGAAGGCGCCTTGGACATCCAAAAAAATCATAAGAATAGCTCCTTTTTTATGGTGCTCATCAATGATTTCTTTAACTTCCACCAGAGCATACACTGTTCCTTTCTGCGGAAAAAATTTGATTTGATTTTCTGAAAGCATTCTAGTTTTTCGAAAGTGATGTAATATCCGATTTATTAAAGGTTTTTCTAGTATCTTCCCAAAAACTTGCAGCAAGCTGATGTGCCTGTATTTTGAGGCGTCGCCGCTATTGGCCTTCCCTGGTTTGACCAAGTACAATTTTTGATTCTTTCCAAATTTCTGGGAAAACTCCTTTTGCTAGACAGCAGTTGAAAAACTTGCAAATCACATTAGGAAAATCCTCGATCATTCTCATTACTATGCTTTTTGTGGATCCCGCATTTCTCGGAGCATTCTTTTCTTTGAACGCGCACTTAATATTTTTTATTTCATTTAATGAAAAAGGTTTATCATTTGAGGTTTCTACTCCTTCAAGTACTTTACGTCTAATATCCCTGTGAATATCCTCGTCCAGTATATCATCAGAAACAAATTGAAAACTTCTATTGAAAACTATAAACCAATAATTTCTACAGCAATATAGTCCTAGAAGGAATAAAAATACTGAGAACGTTCCTAAAACACAAATATCCTAATGTTAAGAAGAAAAATAGCTTAAGGCTCAGGTCGATAGCACTATAGCAGACACCCAACTATTTAACAACCCACTTGTTTATTAGTCCCACCAGGCCACTTTGCTAAATTGTTTAATGTCACTCATCGGTGTAGAAGATGAATGACTGCCGTCAGAAATTTGATTATTGCTCATCGACTTTGGCCGTAATCAAATAGTCTTCCTTATCACTTCAATCTTTTTTTTATCGATCAATCGTCTAAATTGATCTGAAGAGGGGAAACTGTGTTTAACGTAAGTTCGCTTTTAATTTAGGTTGAGAAAAATACCCTGTTGACATAATCGTCGATATTCAGGATACAACAAATTCCCTAATGAAATACGATTATGCATAATTACAATTGCCTGAGCACGAAGGATGGATTCCTACAGAGTAAACAAAGGATATAGAATCATGTCGATAAATATCTTAGTACACTATCAGGGTAAATGCACTTTTAATACCTTTCGTTGACAAACGCAAAACTTTAGTCGTGTTATAAATATTTAATTAGTGTTACATAAATTAATCTGGTAATAAATACTTCAAACCTCTTGATAAATTTTGTTGAAAATGTTTGAATATCCATTGTGGTTTTCTTACGGATGCATTACAGTTGTATGACGGTTAAGAGTCATTCAAAGTAGAAATATAATATTTACAAAAAATATTTACTTGTTTTTAATGAAAATCGACATTCACATAAAAAATACTAAATGAATTTAAAAGGAAATCAATGGATAAAACTCAATTGCGATACAAAGAATTGATCAAATATTTTAATGGTACGAGTTAGAAAACAGCTAACCACTTTCCCGCGTATGTCTACTTTTCCGTCAATATTATTATTTTTTATTTTTTCGCTTCACCGTCAGGTATCCAGCCATACTACAGGCATTTAAAATGCGCCGATCGGAAACCAGCCAAGGCCAGGCAAGCCAACCGGAGCAGCTTTTCCGCCATTTGGCGCGAGATGAGCGAGATGGACTCTGTCCTAGAAGACCGATGTGAAGTGTTAAGGGTGTCGCGGGGCCACTGACGCTTCTGTCTTCTGTTAGGATTATCAGTTAATGTAGTGGATTACAAGTTTTTGACCAAAGGGTTCGGATGATGGGGTAGTTTGGAACGGTACGTTTTGTAGCGGGATTGGGCTAGCTCTATAAGAAGAGGGACATTTAGGTCGGTATGGATGGTGTGGTTGGATCGGGGCGTTGAGGCGTCTGACGATTTTGGATTGAAGGTTCGAATTGAGGTTGGAACGCTTAACAGTCCCGTAAAGTTCAAGTCCGTGTGTGCAAATGGTGGGGGCCAGGAGGGCAATTTAAAGTTTTATTTTGTTTGTAAGTGAGATTTTTGATCGTCTGTCGGGTACTCGTTTAAGCATGAAAAATCTTATGTTGCAGTCTGTGCGCTTAAGTCGTGTTTAGGGGTTCCACCGTAGTAGTTTGTCCAGGTAGAATCCGAGGTACATGGTACACAATTGAGAGGGGAACGTTGTTGAGGTATACTAGTGGAAAGGTTTTCTTGTTTAGGGTAAATATTAAGACAACGCACATCAAAGTTTTACCCATTCAAAGCGCTGGAGTAATATGGCTTAAGCTCTCTAGTTCAGTGGTATAAAAAACGCACCATGGTTCAGTACCTCTAAAAAGCATCTTGCACCTGAACATCGTACTACCGTTAATCTATCAATCAGGCATTTCTCAGAGATTTAACGAGAATTTGTACTGTCTTCATAAGACCGGCCCATTATTCTTCCAAGTTTATCGTACATGGCTCTAATACTCGCGAATCCTTCCTAGTTTGGTCGGAAGGAAGCTAGGAGAGACATCCTTATTCCTCAAAAAGTTATATTTGTTGACATTGTGTAAAAAGAGGAATGTATCGTAACAGAGCGTAGCCATGCACCATACCATGAGCAGCCTTGTTCGTGGGCTTGGACTGCCTTGCAACAAATTGATGAGTTTCTCGACAAGTCGGCCTTTGCATTCCATTTGCACACTGCACAACACTACACCACAATGCAAGTAGTGTTGCGATTTCGCTGTTGTTTGTTGTTACCAGCTACATGATGGTATTTTCCAATTCGGTCCAGTTTCTTGGAAGCGTCTTGTACCAATCGCGAGTCAACTCCTTAAATCCGCATACCCGGATACATTGGTACTAAATTCCTCTGGAAATTGAGAATCAATTTTCACTAGCCAAGTCAAGTTCTGGTCGTGAATATATTTACAGAATTTGTTTGCCTCTTTCTGGGAAGCAACTTCGAACAGGCAATCAGCCAACTCCGGCACTGACATCATCACCATTTGAATCCTACGTTTAGGTTCGGCCTCCGTTGCCAAAATTGTTTGCAGTGCAGGCTTCACCTCAGCTTCTTAATATGGCTGTTTTGCAGCTTTAGTATG
Source organism: Cimex lectularius (assembly GCF_000648675.2). Taxonomy (NCBI): domain Eukaryota; kingdom Metazoa; phylum Arthropoda; class Insecta; order Hemiptera; family Cimicidae; genus Cimex; species Cimex lectularius. Next base: position 571,159 of record NW_019392826.1, on the reverse strand, counting down.
TGACAGATCGAGCAGAAGTGGTGCAAGTGTGTGGATATAACTTGTGAATACAGTTCTCTCAGTTTTGTCAAAAGTGGTCCCGCAGTGTCTATACGCTTTTAAGTTTTACATTCATATTTTCAGGATGAAGACACCTTCGGAAATGATATACACGGATATTGAAGGTTTTGAACTGTACCTATGGTGGTAGCATGTAGCATAAATCGAATATCCTTACCACGCACTATAAATTTGAAAAACATAAAATTTTTAAAAATCATACATATGTAACAAAAAAAATCAACAGAAAATAAATGATAATTGTACCGACAACTTGACCCATGAGGTCATTTAAAAGTATTTCTCAAATTTGTAAACTTTTTAGCAAAAATATAATTTTCCTTATATCTTTTTCCTAAAATCATCGCATACGTTATACTTGCGATAATTAACAGGACTTAATATGATATTATATTTTTTATTATTACAATAAAAAACACAAGTTTATTATTTTAGTCGCTTTTTTCATTTCTGTGTTGATTCTGGATAAGCAGTTTATGGAGGTCTTTTATGTCCCTGATTACGATGGCTGGTGTCGACGCCGATTCTTTCATAAATATTTCCCCATTCACGATACCGACGCCTTTGAATTTTAATTCCTCGGCCACTCGCCTCGCTTCGATCAGAAGGAGTTCCCTGTTCATTGACAGTGATTCTTTTATGTAGATAACGTAATCATCCTTCCGCCCCAGGTCCATGGTGCTGAGATTTTCGGTTCTCCTGTAACATTTCAGGAAGCCTTCCTTGTCGAACCGCCTCACGAATGTCAAGATGATGTTGTGGCTGCCGTTCCTGCTCTGCCGGTTGATTCTATAGCAAGCGTCGACCATCTCATCCTTGAAAGGGAAATTGACGGCGTTTGCGATTTTCTTCACTACCGATATTAAGTTTTCGTTCTTCTTTTCGTGAATTCCCATTATTTCGATGGTATTGCTCTTTGTGATCTGCTCCGCGAGATTAAGCCGGCTGGTCAAATTGTCCACTTGTTTCGTCAATCTCTTATTCGTCGACTGGAGTGCGTTGATCCTCGCGGCCAATTTTTCAGCAATTTCGCCAGTTACTTCTACTTTTGATATCCCCCGGTTGACGGAGCTCAATCTTTTGATGGGGTTTTTCGGATTTTTCTTCGCCGCAAGGATTTTGTTCGAGCTCACGTACTTGTCCTGCCTATTTCCCATTCTCCGCACGCCTATCCTGCCGATTCCTCTCTTTTTTGTGCAACCGGCGCATCGCCATGGTGCTTTTCTCTCCCTGTGCAGTCTTATTTCTTCTATCGTCAAATTTGTGCATGTCGTGTGGAGAACCCCTCTGCAATCCCAGCAAGTGACTGCAAGGTCGCTCTCGTTCAGTTTTATTTTACACTTGAGACACTCCATACTTATGTTAACAATTGAAAACGGATTAAGACCTTTAATTTGTTTGTTGTTATTCTGTTAAACACATGATTAATGGTTTATAAGTCGAACACATGTTAAGTGCTTTGTTATTAATCGAACATTCGTCAATTTTTTAATTATAGGATAAAACTCGACCATGACCAACAAATCGTAGCCATGTTATATGTACATTTTCATAAATAATCATGTATACATATAACTAAAAACATAATTTGTATAAACCAGAATGCAGATATGTAGTCAAACAGCAGATCTGTGTAATTATAACTTAAAACTTTTTTTGACTTATGAATAAAAAACACATTTTCATTATTACAGAAGTTTGCTATGCACACTAAAGCAAAATAATGTAAACACTAAAATTAATAATACATAATATTTAAGAATTTTATTCTTGTACAAAATAGAGTTGGATTGTGGAGTAAATAGAGTTGTTTAAGTTTGCATTGGTAAAGTAGTTATAATTACTTAAAATACAAATACAATTACCAATTTACAAATCATCTATTTGTTGTTCAGTTGAGGCAAAATTTTGCTTTTATTTCATTTTATAAGAGACGAGCAGACTTTACATGATAATGACAACGTCTGGCAAGTTGACTATGATAAATTGGTACAAAATAACATTAGATTTATATTGCATAAAGAATATTAAGCTCGGGAGTTAAATAAACATAAATTCTAATATCTTTAGTTCAGTTATAGTGAGCGCATTTTATATTTATTGCGAGTAATTTGAGCAGATTTTGTTCAGAGTTTTTGAAAGGGATTAACAATGTAAAGGTATGAGTTATGTACAGTGGATATGTTGGAAAAACTTCTTGTCCAGAAACATAGAAATCCCTCCACTACAGTTTTGCAATGTTTTCCAGCGTAACATGTAGAGTTTTTATTCCCTATCTAATATGGAAGAACAGAAGGTTTTTTTTAAATCCATTTACGTTTAAGTGGTCAATTGACTAAGTTACATCTTTCAATTAATTATTCTTTCTGTGTAAGGTTTCCCCTTCAGGACGCTGCTCTGAACGAGAGTATCCCTGATGACTTAGAAAAAACTGAGGACGGTGGGACCGATTTATCTGCAACTGGTAGGCAATCGCTGAGGAGAAGAAAAGTGAAGAATGTCGACACATTTGCAGGGGAAAAGATTCCAGATGTCCACTAGCAGGGTTCGGGAATATTCGGGAATATCCACGGTTTTTTTTTAAATAAAGATTAGGAAGAATGCCTTTTAAATTTTGAAATAATATGTTTTTCGGATTGTTGACAATATAAAACAAAACTTTCAATTAATTCTTCTTTCTATGTAATGTTTTGGTTGAGATAAAAAAGTCAGTGTCACGAGCGGGATTCGAACCCACGACCGTCGGTTAAATACGCCGCTACTCTACCACTTAAGCTATCGATCCTATCAGAAAGACCTCTGTTGTATGTAGAGATGGAGAGCTGGTGTCCGAGAGGATCGAAGTCAAGATAGCTCAAATGGTAGAACAGCGGCGTATTTAGCCGAAGGTTGTAGGTTCGAATCCCGCTCGTGACACTGACATTTTTATCTCAACCTTACATTGAATTCACTAGTTTCGTGGTCCGCTTGACCAAGTAATATCTTACAATTAATTAAGGTTTTTAGTTGAGATAAAAAAGTTAATGGCACGAGCGGGATTCGAACCCACGATCTTTGGCTCGATACGCCGCTGCTCTACCACTTGAGCTATCGTGACCTCGATCCACTCGGACACCAACTTCCCATCTCAACCCCACCTTTTGAATTTTCCCTCCTTTTTGCCATTTTTCAAATATTATACATAGAAAGAATAATTAATTAATAATTAAATAAGACTAATTAAATAATTAATTAAAACAAATTAGTTCAAAATTTAAAAGGAATTCTTCCTAATGTTTATTTAACATAAATAATGTTGAAAAACCGTGAATATTTCCGAAGCCGAAGTGAACATCTGGAATCCTCTTCCCTTTTCAATCTTCACTTTTACAATTCAATTTACATTCTTCACTTTTCTTCTTCTCAGCGATTGCCTACCAGTTGCTGATAAATCGGTCCCACCGTCTTCAGTTTCTTCTAAGTCATCAGGGATATTCTCTTTCAAATCAGCGTTCTGAAGGGGAATTCCTCGGTGTCTTCAATTGTGACTAACGTTGTTACAAAGTTGATCGAGTGAGTGGATTGGACGCATTATCTTTCAGCTTAATTATGATTCGTCCATATTTACTAAACGTGTGAGAAATCGTTCGTTTTATGAAAATTTGTGGTTTTAAGGATCTTTTATATCTCAAGTTAAAAATATTCATAAATATAAAAACCTCTGACGTCAGCTGAAAGGCAGGCTCTTTTATTTTTCGTTTTATGATAAAGTTCGTTGTTTTATTTTATTATTACATATATTAAGTTCATTATTACCGGGAGGACACGCTGGTTTTTAGAGGTAATTTTACGATATTTAGTTTTAATCAAATTTTCAGGCATATTAAACATTATCTTCTTAGAGATATTTTTGAAAAAAGGTCTTGATCGTCAAGATAGGGAAAATCATCAACTTTTAAGGTATGTTTGTGGACTTGTGAATGAGCAGCCATTTCTGGATGGAGAGCGAGTATATCTGATTTTATAGCCAAGTTTTCTTTTTACAGCTGACGCACCTCATTTTTAGTTTTAAGATCTTTATTAATTGAAGAAAATTGTTTCTTTACGTCTTCCTTGAAATCGAAAAATTCCATCATAATCCCGCACCAATCGAGTAGAAGTTTGTTAAAACACCTATAGGAAGTTCACCTTCCTCACTCTTCTCTCTTCCAGTACATTGTCCAGGATGTGCACCACGGTTCTCACCTCAGTTAATATTTGTTATCTTTTTTTGTAGTCTTCTTCCCGCTTTAACCTCCATTATGTTTTCACCTGATAAGACCTAATAGGTTAAGGAAAGCTAACCCATAGGTGCGACAATTCACATCCCCGGTAAAAAAAAATTTCTTCATTAGTTAGTGTTGTGCGGAACACGAAGATAGAAAAAGCAGTCCAATTTGATGGTATTTACCCACTTAATCTTTAACATTACAAGAGAGACATGTATATATTTACTGTGTGAGTGACATCAACCAATTAGTAAACAACTCGTAAAATTGCACATAAATAAATACATGTAATTTAATTTATTTAAATTTAATTGTGTAAAATTGAATAAAATATTTTTTTAAATTATCTCTAACAAGAAAAATAAAACTAGTTGTTTGGACAATATGACACATTTCAAAACGTTAAGAAACATGTAAATACGTACTACCATTTTCTATAAATTTTAAACGTTAATTTTCACCATATACTGAAAAATATACACTGCTATAGGTGGGAAAGTATGGTTTTTGCATTGAAAATAATGTCAAGAGTTAAACGATAAAAAATGAAAATAAAAGAAACAACTTCCACCATTAACTGGTAATTTTTTAAAATATCCATTCCGAATATTTAGCCTCATCGAGGCGTAAAACTTGAACTTTGGCAATTATAAAGCCAAGTCAGAGAGAACTTTTAATTGGACAGTCCTTTTGCTTACTTTATTGAATTTTTGTACACGACTAAAAAAAAATTCATCGCTTGATCTTCCGATTATCGATGTTCGGAGATCGGGAACACTTATTTTAATGAAAAGCTTTTCAAAAGAGCGGACATTTTTCTGTAATATCTCGAAAGGGGGTACATGCCTTTTTTACTCTAGTTCTTGACATCTCAGGGCTTTTGGAAAAGTCCCAAGATAACTATTCACAAAGACGAAATAAATGGACTTTCAAATGAAAACTGATTCTTAAATGAAAAGCGATTGGGATGGAGAGACGAAACCCCTGTGATCAACGGTGTAAAAGTGATCGACCAGCATTCACAATATGTTTGATGAACGGGGATGTGGTGAGATTGAATAAATATTGTGTGTTGAACTATGCCAACCTTTAGGTGTTTTATTTCACCTTGTTCAGGGCTAGATTCTCAGTAAATATTCAAAATCATTTTCTTCTATAAACATATATAAAACATTTTTGTCGCTTTTTAACATCTTTTATTTTTCACTGTGTATAATTTTTTAAAATAAATAAATAGCACTTTTTACTAATTAATATCACAGACAAAATCATTCTTGATGTTAAAAATCAAGAATGAATTTGTCTGTGATATTAATTGCTGTTTATGAGACCTAACTTTGCGTGATAAAACAAAACCGTCACTTACTCTCTCTCCTCTCTCTCTCTCCCTCCCTCACTCACTCACTCTCTCTCTCTCCCTCTCTCTCTCTCCTTCTCTCCCTCTCACTCCCTCTCTCCCTCTCGCCCTCTCTCTCTCTCCCTCTCTACCTCACTCCCTCTATCTCTCTCCCTCTCTCCCTCTCACCGACTCTCTCTCCCTCAAGCCCTCTCTCTCACACTCTCTCTTTCTCTCCGTCTCTCCTTCTCTCCTTCTCACTCTCTCTCCCTCACGCCCTCTCTCTCACCCTCTCTCCCTCACTCCCTCTCATTCTCTCTCCCTCTCGCCCTCTCATTCTTCCTCACTCCCTCTCACCCTATATCTCTCCCTCTTTCTCTCCCTCCCCCCACTCTCTCCGTCACTACCTCAATCCCTCTCTCTTTCTCTCCCTCCCCCTCCTTCTCTTACTCTCTCTCTCTCTCTCTCTCTCTCTCTCTCTCTATCTATCTCTCTCTCTCTCTTCTCTCCCTCCCCCCACTCTCTCCGTCACTACCTCAATCCCTCTCTCTTTCTCTCTCTCTCTCTCTCTCTCTCTCTCTCTCTCTCTCTCTCTCTCTCTCTCTCTCTATCTATCTCTCTCTCTCTCGTATTATGTCTGTTTAACTCTTTTCAAAATATATGATGTTCGTTGATCGACCTGCAGATAATCTATGTAGGGTTCCAATCTTCGTGGAGGTCATTAGACGGTGATAGATTATATGCAGGTGGATCAACGAAAATCATATCTTCTTTTACCATGGCCTTTTACAATAGCATTAGTATTAATTTTGGTGCAGAATCTGCAATAGTAGTAAACCGTTTAGCAAAGTTATATATAACAAGACATCACGCTTAAAATCCAGAAGGTGGTATCTACTTAAATGTTGTTGAAATGGTATTTACCCTAATTATATTATAAATAATGTGAAGTGTGCATATAACCCATTTGGGGTGGGAAATTCATATAACAACGTAACCAAAAAATCGGTTGAAGATTTTAAGCGCAGTCTACTTACTGTAGAACTTATTAATTGCATTTGGGATCTCAATAGGGTCAATGCAGAGATTGATAAAGATTTATGCTGGATATATGGAAGGTTACCAAACAATGTAATTGTTAATTCATTTATCGAAAGCCAAAAAAAGTTTGTTAATACGAAATTTTTTAATAATAATTTTAACAGATTAAACTGTAAACTTAACTTTCAATTAATTAAGGTTTTTAGTTGAGATAAAAAAAGTCGGTGTCACGAACGGGATTCGAACCCACGATCTTCGGCTAGATACGCCGCTACTCTACTACTTGAGCTATCGTGACCTCGATCCAAAAAAGAAACGGCATGAAAAATGACAAAAAGGAGGGAATATTGAAAAGATGGGTTGAGGTGGGAAATTAGTGTCCGAGTGGATCGAGATCACGATAGCTCGTGACCCTGACTTTTTTATCTCAACTAAAAACCGTAATTAATTGAAAGATATTAATTGGTCAAGCGGACCACCAAACTATTGGATCTAAGATTAATTATAAATTCTGTGGGTAATTTCTGGAACAAAAGACTAATAATTTGGAAATGAGTAAAGGAAATAATAATTTGGAAACAATCGTAATTTAAATGATAATTTCGTTGTAAATTTAAATGATATTGATTTACCAAAAAATCTAAAACTGGTTGCTGGTTTGAATAGGAACTGCAGGTAATTAGTCAGGTTCCCACAGATCAAATTCAAACTACATTAGATACATTTAACAGCTGTATAAAAGCTACTTCATAGAATTATTACCCTAAGCCATGAATCAATTCACCACAAAAAACAAAGATAAACAAACATATCTCTGTAACTATCACTACCTACATCGACAGAATAATCAACAACTACAACTGAACACAAAAACCATCCACTATTACTAAAAACACTGCATCAAATCTATCAAATACAGACAAACCAACATACATATAACATACACAAAACATATAAGATAAAATATAAAACCATCATTACATTCCACACATCAAACATTTCTACACATAATTTTTCAACAATTTGGCTTTCCTTTTTCTAATTATCCCCGTTTGTATAACCCTGGATGGATAATCAGACCGAAGCATTACCCATTTTTTCCCATTGGCGGCTCTGTCGGCTCCTTTCGTCTCAAAGAAGTCGACTCCTCATATAAAAATGTCTTTCTATCCCGACTTCGTTCCCCACCCCTTCAAAGTCCAACATATATTTACATAAAACATCAATATCTCTCTGGAAATCTCAACACGACACACAATAATGACGTATCTACACACAAAGAGTACATGTACTTTGATTGAGTCTAAAATTTGTAGCAATGTATAAATTTTTTTTCCAAATCCTACATGGATTTGTATAATTTAACCAATATTTATAAATCCCAGGTCCTGAAGATGGTTTCCATAAAGATCGAAACGTTGGCACGATAAAGATAATATTATTTTAAAACCTACGTCACACCAGATCGCATCTCCAAATAATATTTCATTACTTTCAATGTCAACTTTAAATTTTATTATTCAGAAATCGTGAGATGCGGTCTGGTGAGATGTAGGTTTCAGAAAATCATTTCCTTTATCGTGCCAACGTTCGATCTTTATTGAGATCATCTTCAGGGCTCAAAGTGTTTGTCTTCTGTGTACTTGTGCCATTACATGCCAGAGGCACTCTCAACACGACACGCAAGAAGGGCACAATTACACAGAAGACAAACACTTTGAGCCCTGAAGATGATCTCAATAAAGATCGAAACGTTGGCACGATAAAGAAAATGTTTTTCTGAAACCTACATCACACCAGACCGCATCTCACGATTTCTGAATAATTTTCGATTAACGGTCACTAATTTAAATTTTATGTGATAATTACTTACAATTTTTATATAGATGTATGATTCACCATCAAAATGTATTAGGCTGGCCATGTGCCCCATAGCCTTAACCACAAACCATTGTACAATAGTTTTTCATATTAATCGTTTCTTCATCCTTGGGAAAGTCTGTATACTATTCTGTTGCATTAATTGTTAATTGTATTTTTTAAATTTGTAATAAAATAGGCCCTGATGATGGCACTATATATTGCCGAAAGCTCGGTGAACCCAACATTTAGCTTTTTTGTTTCATCCGTCTAATGACCTCTACGAAGATTAGAACCCTACATGTTTGAAAAAGGTTCTACATATTTAAGCAACTTCTAGGAAAGTTTGTTAAACTGAGTAACTTTCTAAAAATTCTATAATAAGGACTGCACTATATTGATATTTATTAATGAAATTATTGATGTTTAGACATGTTAATTTTCGGACAAAACAGGAATGTTAACAAAAATTGCGTCCTGCTGGATTGAACCACGACTTTTGTTTCTCCAGCTTTCGCGTTGGATCTTTTCCGGATAGAGAAACAAGAGCTTGATTTTATTCGAAACTCTCGAAATACGTTGCTCAAACGGCCGTACGTTAGGCAGGTTGCCATAACAACTTGACATTTTACGGTTACTTGTCGTACAGAAGAGGCTCAACTTGTCGTTTTAGCAGAGGCCGCCCGAGATGAAACATTCCTTTCACGGTGTAACATTAAATCAAAGGGTTTCTTCCTTTAATAGTTGGGCGAGAGTTTTTCCGAACGATTTCTTGCCAGAGAGAAAACGAGTGCCGTCGGAATTCACGCATTCACGTATTCAATAAACAATACATTAGAAAACCCAGAGGATGAAAACATGAGAGAGAAAGAGACAGATCGAGAGAGAGAGGGAGTGAGAGAGATAGACAGAAAGAGAGACAGAGACAGACATCTGCCACAAACACGAAACGTAATCATAAAAATGGAATTGTCGAAATTGAATCGTACTTTCATCAGTGTAGGTCGGGCCCCTACCATCATGAAAAGTCGTTTGCACAAGGTAAATACGAAACAAAATTTTAAGTTTGATTGCGGGGTCGCCAAGGTTCATTTGCACAGTCAAGACAAATACAAACGTGTTCTGCTGTTTTTGCTTTAATCAAATTTCAAAAAATAATAAATTTCATAAAAAGAGAAATTTTGTTTATTGCCTAAATATTTGTAATTTCGTTGCTGAAAAAAGACGCAGTTTGGTTAATATGTATTACTCAAAAAATGATCAATATATTCAATCATTGTAATTATTACATATTTATTAATTAGTTTTAAAAAATATATGGTCACTGTTTAGTAAAAATGAAATCGGTTTCATTAATATTTCCCTGATAGATAAAATTGAAACTTGTGGACCTTATTAAGTGTTACAATTAATTAAGGTTTTCAGTTGAGATAAAAAAGTCAGTGTCACGAGCGGGATTCGAACTCACGACCTTCGGCTAAATACGCCGCTGCTCTACTACTTGAGCTATCGTGACCTCGATCCACTCGGACACCAACCTTCCATCTCAACCACACCTTTTGAATTTTCAAGTGGTCAAGCGGACCACGAAACTAGTGAACTTATTACGTGTTTTAGTTTTATAATTTCTGAAAACGTTTACTTTCAAATAGATATTTTCATCTCACAAATAAAATTTCATGTCTTTTAATGTTAGTTTCTTTTCAATGTGTTCAATTTTTTTTCATAAACCGCCCAAAAATTTAAAAATTTTTTCTTTCTGAATGCGCAGATCAAAGTAAACAGTAACCCCACCCCCCAATTCTAACAATTGGCTCGAACTTTTATAACATTTACTCTTTGTTTGTCATGCAATCCATTTTGAATTTTAAAATAGATTGTCGAATTTCTGTACGCTGTCAAACAGTTGTCACTTTTGACCTTGTACATCATACTATGTATTTTTAGTATATTCCATTTGAATGCATAGGAAAAATATCTTCTTTAAACATAAAATATGACTTCATGATGTAATTTTAAATGTTTATCATTTTTCAAACTTATAAATTTCTATAACATAATATCTTCTAAAAAAATAACCAGAACTTTTACCACGTATCGGATTTATTTAATATTGAAAGAAAAATTATATTTCACTCTTCGAGAAAGTGAAAACTAATTGGAACCTAAAAATGAATATAAGGAATCGGTAAAATGAAAAAATTAACTTAACCTGAGATTTTACTAGATAACATTGTTTATTTTTATAGTTGTTAATTTATACTGTCAAATGTACGATATGACTAATATACACTATCTACTGGGTCTGAAGCGCTTCATTTCATTGTTACAGCCAAAATTTTTTTTTTTAATTTTTTTTTATTTTTTTATTTTTTTTTTATGAATCAAAATATATCAGCAACAATTAACTTTTTCAAACGTCATATCGAAAAAGCAAGAGTACTAAATTTTCTTCAAAAATGAAATCCAATCAAGTTTTCTAAGCTCAATACATGCTGAGATGACACTCATAAATAATGCATTTGTCCTAAAAAATATAAAAATTATTCTTGTATTTTTTATGTCTTTTTGATGGTAGAATTTAAAAGAAAAAGTTATTTGTTAATTAATTTAACTTCTACCTTTTAAATGCCCTGAAAAATAAAACATTTTTTTTAATCTTAAAGTAAGAATATTAAATTTTCTTTAAAAAGAATTCCATTCAATTTTTCTGAGCTCAATAGAAACTGTGAAAACACCCATAAACGTATGTCATAAAACGTACGCCATAATGTATGTCATAAAAAAATATGAAAAGTGTTCTTTTATTTGTATGCCTTTTTTATGGCTGAATTTAAATAAAAAAGCTTTTTTTAAAGTAATTTTAATTCTACGTTTAAAAAGGCTTAAAAAATACAAAAATAATTTTATCTTTACAAGGAAAGAAGGAATCTTTACAAAGAAGAACAACAACAAAGAAAAAACCATTAAGAGTTCATTATTGTAACATATAAAATAAATTATTGGCAACAATTGAAATAAAATGTAAAATACGAGAAAAACAAAATATTAAATTCAGAATGTTTATTTTAAAAAAATCATCTTTTGAACAAATTCATGCTTCGCTTCTGACTCCAAAGTCGTTATATAAAGAGTTAAAGAGTTCGTTATTAAAGAGTTAATTTTAATGGAAATTTCATTCCATAAAACTTTTACTTCGTCAAACTAATTCGTTAACATTTTCTGATATATTTGCAAACATTTAAAAATAAAACATGTTAAACATGTTTTTTTCTCGTAAAAATTGTACGAAGAGTTGTTGACTCTGTATCTATTGTGAATTCATGATCATCATGTCAATTATCGTGAAGTCATAAGGTCTGGCTGGAACATCCTGCATAACAAGTATCACGTTTTTTAATGAATTATTCGTAATAATAGTAAATCCTGGCAACTTAATTCATTTGGTATTTATACTGCTTTTATCTTTACGCTATTAATAATAATTAAAACAGTTATGACAAGATATTAGTATTTAAGACGAATTCGGGTGTGAAAGATATCTTTAACTTACACTTACTCAAAAGAAGGTCTAAATTCCCTCTTTTTCCAGCTAGATTATTACAGTCGGGTGAAATGAATTTTTTATATAATGTATAAATAAAACATAACAGGGCTCGGGAGAAAATCAATGCAACTTAAGTACCACGTCCTAACTTTGTAGCTCTTAAGCTGAACGACTCCTTCGAAAGTTACTAATGGAGGATGAAAGTATATCGTAAAGCTTAAATTATTGAAACTTCAAAAAAACTCGACCTCAAATTCTAAAACCGCATATGTCTCAGTGTGTATATTTTCTTCAAAAAGAAATCTTAATTAAGGTTACCATATGTTTAGAGTTTTTTTAACTAATTAGTAGTACATTACAACTACCCTCAAGTAGGTAACAAAAAACAATAAACAATGCAATATATTCAAAATCAAAACCAAGGGTGGTGAAAACTCAATGTACTGCAACAATTGGTATTACTCCAATGTTACTAAAATATTGTCTGTTTAAATGATACTTGTATCATTTCACTATCAACACCATCACTTCCTAGGAGATCTGGCGGCCATTGTCTCTTCAGTCGGCGGGGAGGGGTTTGAGGGAATTCGTCGGGATGCGAGGTTTCTGATGAGATTTACGGTAGTTGGGAGGTTTTTATGAAATGTACAGTAACTGAAACGGAATTCATCTTGTACGATAGAGATATGTAAATCTGTATGTGTAGTTAGGTTCGATACATAAAATGGAGCATCTAGTATTTTTCGCAGTATTAAGGGCTGGGCCGTTTGAATACGGTGGAGATTGGATTGTTTGGCTTAACCCCATACTTCCAGTCCGTAATTCCATACCGGCTTAACTATGGTGTTGTAAAACAGCCTATTATTTTTGAGAGGTAAATTAGAATGTTTGTCAAGAAGTCGTGCAAAAGCACTATATCGTGTCACCTCCTGACTTTTTAGTTGTGCGAAAAGATTCCCGTCAGGTGTTTGTAGATGTTCAGGCCGAGGTACCACACCTTGTCTGTAGTTGTGAGGAGAATATTATTTAAGAAAATGGGGGGGTCATTTACGGAGAGTGAAGGTAATGCAGGTGGATTTGTCTGTGTTAAATTTTTCCCTTTTTTTATACCAAGACTCTAATAGTATGACGTGTTGTTGGAGGTTTCGAGTAGTAGACAAGGTCGGAAGTTGCTAGAGAGAATTGCTCTATCGTCTGCAAATGTGAATGTGGCGGTTTCGGGATGTGATGGCATGTCAGCTGTGAACACCTGGTATAGTTCAAATTCACTAATTTCGTGGTCCGCTTGACCAATTAAATCATTACAATTAATTAAGGTTTTTTTAGTTGAGATGAAAAAAAGTTAATGGCACGGGCGGGATTCGAACCCACGATCTCCGGCTAGATACGCCGCTGCTCTACCACTTGAGCTATCGTGACCTCGATCCACTCGGACATCAACTTCTTATCTCAACCCCACCTTATGAGTTTTCCCTCCTTTTTCCATGTCCCGCTCGTGCCATTAACTTTTTTTCATTTCAACTAAAAAACCTGGTATAGTGTAGAGGCCAGGGCGCTATTCTGAGGAACACCAGCACGGATAGGGAAATTTTCAGAGAGGGAATGGCTTTCGAAAACTTGGAAGAATCGGTCAGTGAGGTAACTGTGAACAGTATGAGATAGTAGGTGGATGGAAGGATACCCTTGAGCATGAACAGCAGGCCCAGGTGCCAACTCGATCAAAGGCTTGGCTTACGTCAAGAAAGGCCCCAGAACAGTTCTACTCCATGTCTATAAATAATGTCTTCCATGCGGTGGCAATCTGGACAGTTAAGTAACGGTTGCGAAAACGAAATTGATGGTCTGGGATTATGTTTTGAGAATTTAGAATCGGAAGAATTCTTTTCAATAGGAGTTTTTCTAAAATTTTACCTAAAGTGGGTAGTAGACTTATTGGCGTATACGAAGCAGACAATGTGTTGGCTTTTTTGGCTTAGAGAACTTTTGAATATACGAGTGCTTCCAAGCTATAGGGAAGAGTTGGAGAATTTTTAGGGTAATAAAATCATAACCTGGAGCTTTATTTGATTTTGGGTGTTTGTTGGTAGAATGAACGTCAGAAGGTGAAAAAGCTTGACAAGCGAGGGATAATGGAATCGGTGAGTGTAAATATTCCTTGATAAGTTGTGAATTAGTATGGTCTATGATGTTGTCATGTGGGGTGAACGTAAGAGGCATTCGTTTTTCCCTCGTCTGACTTGGCCCAACTGCTGTCGACTTGACGACGCGGGGTATATATTTTGTGATAAAATAGAAGATTTTTAGCTGCCGCCCAGAGCGATTTGTTATCTGTTGTTAGTGCTACAGTAAATCTTCCGAATCGGTCGGAGCGATATGCTTGCAATTCCGTAGTCAGCTGATGTGTTAGTTTATTCAGTTTTCGTTTATCTGGCGAATTTTATTCGTTTATCTGTTCTTTGCCATTCTTTACAAGCTTGTCTTTTTGATCGTATAACGTAGCGAATATAAAGCGGTACGTTAACATGCTGAGAATAACTGTTTTGTGGATGTGTGTGAATTGTTGAATCACTGATGGATTCAGCTACTGATAATGTAAATTTTTCGATTGCAGTGTCCATTTCGTAGTGTGTTTTAAGGGTGGTTTTGAGCAAATTTTTTTAACCTCAACATGTAATAAAAATATGAAAATTTTATCACCAATATCTGTGTACTGTGAATGCCATACCGGCATTTAGACTAATTTACAAACACTTGTAATTGGCTAAAGTTGTCCATCTTGGAGCTTTCATAAACGCATTTATTTTATACTTTCCAGTAATGATAAACATTTTTTAAATTAAATAGCGTATTTATTGTGATCTTGTAATTACTAATAATATATTCAATTAGTTCTTTAAGTTCAGCTTATTGTATAATACGGTGTGTCTGTCATTCTGATGATGACTTAAAGTTTATGGACGTTGTGCGTTTGCAATTCTGTGAAAGGGTTGGGAGTAATTGCTTAACCTGTGGTATAACACGTACGAAGCTTTTAGTGCTGTTGGCACCGTGATTCGTTATGCAAGGTGGTCGACCTGATTTACCAGTAGGCATTCATGATTACCGTTAAAAGTCGGTTTTGAAAGGTTTCTACCTAGCGAGAATCGAAATAGCCACCGGGGCTTAAACCATTAAACGATCGAAGGTATACCAGGCCAGAGAGTAAAAGTGAATTTCGACTTGCAGAAACTTTGTTAAGGTCGATTCTGCAAAAAAATCTCAGTGAGCATCTACAATTATTAAAAAAATGAACAGTAATGAGCATTTATTTATTAAATTATTTATTGAATATTAAATATGATCTATTTGGTCAATTAAAAAAACGACTCTGCAAGGGTCATTAGTTACTTGCTAGTTATAAAATATATCATTAAATAGAAATATTAATTAATCTTTATGTAATGTATTGGTTCCAATAAAAAAACTAGTATCACAAGCGGGATAAATGCTATTATTTTATTATTCATATGCTAAATAATTGTCGGTAAAAAGTGCATATTTAATAAATGGTCTACATGATGTAAAAACAGACTTACAATTAAGAAGATTTTCGTTTGTTAATGTTTAACTTTTTCATAATCATTAATAAAAATCTTTATGTAAGTTATGGGTTCCGTTAATAAAGTAAGTGTCATGAGCGGGATTCGAACCCACGACCTTCGGCTCTATACGCCGCTGCTCTAACCACTTCAGCCATCTTGGCTGATTAGTCACGCTAGCTCAAGTGGTTGAAGCAGCGGCGTATTGAGCCGAAGATCGCGGGTTCGAATCCCGCTCGTGGCACTAACTTTTTAATTTCAACCAGTACCTTACATAAAGATTAATTAATTGAAAGAAGTTATTTGGTCAATCGGACCACGAAATATAATAGATATAAAAATATGTTAATTGAGGAATTTAATTTTTAAATATTTCAGCGTAGCTTGTTTCCAATATTCATTTGTACTATAGTTTTGTATTTACTTGTCTCTTATATTACGGTATAAACTTAATACTTAACAGTTAATTAAGGTTTTTAGTTTAGATAAAAAAGTCAATGGCACGAAGTTGGTGTCCGAGTGGATCGAGGTCACGATAGCTCAAGTGGTAGAGTAGCGGCGTGTAGCCGAAGATCGTGGGTTCGAATCCCGCTCGTGCCATTGACGTTGTTATCTCAACCAAAAACCTTAATTAATTGTAAGGTATTGATTGGTTAAGAGGACCACGAAACTAGTGAATTTACTACTTAACCCTTAGTCGCATATACTGGCTCTGATAGACGATCGATGGAATATTGTCATATAGATGCTTGCTTACTATTCATAATGGTCAATGTTTAATCAAATAACATTATTATGATTAACTTAGTTACAATGATTGATTGACCGCAACGTTCGGTACAGTAAGTCCACCTAGGTTTCAAAATCAACCATGTAGTTATGTTTGGATCGCCTTTCCAGTAGTAGTGATAAGATACTATAACATCTATTTAGTTCGTTCTTTTTTTAGTATTGTGTGTGGACTCCAATTAAGTCGTTTGTTGATGTTAAGTCCCAAGTAACGTATGTATTCTACATGGGGTGGTGAAATTCCCTTAATGTAAATAATTAATAGTGCTGTACGTCTAAGTGTGAAGTTATTGTGTTGGCTCTTCGTTGCGTTTATTTTAATTTTACACTTTTTGGATTTGTCGAGACACTGCATATAGTTGTTCCGTTAATACGGAACGGGATCTTTATGCCGGAAAAGGATTGATGTATAATCAGAAAAAGAGGATTGTTTCTGAGATAACCGGATGTCAGCAAAATATATCGAATAAAGGAGATGTTGATGTATGCTCTCTTGCAGGGCGACAGCTTGGTTAGGGTAGAAAGAGAATGTAGCTGTGCCCTAACTCCAAAGTAACGGTCAGACAGGAAAATTGTTAGAATAACGTAAAATACAGCTGCTCAGTAGTAAGTTCCATAGGAATCCTGGATACCAAACCCTGCGGAAGGCCTGAGCAATATCAAGGAACAACCCGTATAACATTGCTTCTGTTTAATGGAAGACGAAATGACGTTCAAAACGAAAGCATATTGATTGTGGTCTGCAGAGATATGAATACAAACTGGTGCCGAAATATTTTCTTGAGAATCAATGATTGGCTACCTGCTTATTAATAGAAGCTTGTCTGGAATGACTTATTAGAGATCAGGAGAGGATGAAGGATGATTGACAGGTTTGATTGGCTATGGAGAAAAATTACAGTGAAAAAGTTCGAAATGAGAAGAAATTCGTTCTTCGCAAGACGGATGTAATGAAAACGACGACTTTTCTTTGTAGACAAAGAAGAATGGGTCACACAATCAAGTGAAATCCAGGTTTCTTTGTGCAAGGGTGAGAGAAAGAGGTAAAGGAATATGTATTGAAATCTTTTATGATTTCATTCTTCTGTGGAGGATTATAGATTTTTTTGTGCGAAGAGAGGGTAGTACTGGACAAAGATAAAGGATTTATCTTCGTCGGGCATGGCCTAAGAATCATGTCTTGAAGGGGATGGAAGAAAGTCGTATAAGAAACATTATGTTTCGTGGGTTGTAGGGAATTATTGCCAGGTGTTAAGTGGGTGGTAGTCATGTTTTTGCTATGGAGGATTGTGTCTATTTTGCTCTTGCCTGATGAGTGATTACCACAAGCGCTACCAAGCATCACGAGTACCCCGCTTCTCTGTAAATAATATGTTTATGTGGATTAGGAGATGAGGTACAACGGGTGCGGATGTAAAATATTCAATCTTCTTGGATATTCTGAAAATTCTCACAAATTGTAATAACGTTTTATCTTATATGTTGTAGATTGAGGGGCTAAATGAAAGATATGGATATCTCGAAAAGTTTGTTTCGGATTTGTCAGGAATGATTTTTCATCCAAATCCTTCACTGGGGCAATAAAAAAATAATCCAAATTTCAAACCAACGGGCACTGACCAGTGATTAACTCTAATCTTTAACAGATGTCCAACTGGCCTGTGTGACACAACTGGGAAGGCGGTCCCAGAGTGACCATTTTCTACTACTGTGGTTGTTGCAACGTCTAAACAGTTCCTGATTCTTCAGTGAGGAATGTTGATTCCAAATTTGCCTTTGTCGATGTCCAGCCCAAGGTAACAGACGTAGTTAACTATAGAAATTTATATATATATACAGGGTGAATTGCTACTCGTGCTACAAACTTCTCCAGTAGATTCTTCACCCTAAAATGAACAAAAAAGTTCATATTGTCCATGGTCCGATTCTCAACCATNTATATATGATGTAGGTATAGTACTGGCATTCCACGACGCAGAGTAAAGCCTGGAACACACACTACACCATGCGACGCTACCCGACGCCTTGCCACATTTTGGTAGGCTGTGCATATCTATGCGACGCAATGAGTATCACAAATCAGTATCACAATCACAACGCATCTTTTGTTCTTAATGCATTATTTTGAGCATCCATTTAATAAATGGTTAGTTAAATTTGATGAGCACAACCATGTAAAAAATTGTTTGTTCAATTTAATTGTTTTAAATAAAGTTATTCAGGTGTTTTGATAAATTTTCTGCCTAACCATCATAATTAAATAATTTTTATAAAAACTCATGAATTTATGATCTCGTTTAATTTGGTTTATATCAAAATAAGGATGTTGTATTTAATATAACAACAAAATTACATATACGTAGTTTGAAATAAACTACAAAACGAAGTTGTCCTGTTATGACGCTACTCGACGAAAATGGTGTAATTGTATGATCAAAACCATGAAATAAATTGTTAGTTAAATTTTATGAGCAAAACCGTGTAATAAATTGTTAGTTAAATTTTATGAACAAGACAATGTAATAAAAAATTGTAGTTAAATTTTATGAGCAAAACCGTGTAATAAATTGTTAGTTAAGTTCATTATATGAAAAATGGTATTCCGGTGTTTTGGCCAATTTTCTTCCAAATCATTAGAACTAATTTTTTAAAATAATGAATTTTTGATCTCGGTTAATTTGGTTTATATTAAAATAAGTTTGTTGTAATTAATATAACGACAATAATACATGTTGTTTGACTAAAAGTATGAGTGTTCGGTTCTTTTGTCTTCGACTGTACTCGATGCTACCCGACGAATATCTGGACAGTGGGGATCGCAGAACGTAGAGTAGGGTAGCGTGGCATAGCGTCGGCCAGATGTGCACGGGGGTAGTACAATGTTATGGCAAAATGGACTTTGGATTTGCGTCGGGTAGCATCGGGTAGCGTCGCATCGAGTAAGTGTGTTCCCGGCTTAACAGTTATATGTTGGCCTATATCAACATTTATTTCATTCGCCACTTTTTCAGTCAAGGTGCCAAGTGAGTGCGAGTAGAGAGCGATGCGTGAGGACAAATGCACATTAAATTCATATTTCATATATAAATTTAGAAATGTTTTTTTATATATATTCAATGGGAATAAATTATATCCTTGGATCATAGGAGGCTTTGGTCGGAGGGAATGGTTGCCAGGTAAAAAACCTAGATGTTCTCCTGGATGGAACCCAACCCCCGGCCCAATGATTGAAATGAGGAACTGCTATAAAAGTTAACCCATGGCGATTAGTTTCTAAAGCTTTCGGTCTTTACAGTCCAAATTACAAAAGCGTGCGGTTAATTGTCTTTGAAGAATGAAATAATGAGACTAATTATAGCTCCTAGAGCCCACCGGTAACTACTGGGATAGCCGTTTTCAAACTCGTGAGTTTTCTCAGGTCACTTGCAAATTATTGTCTGCCCGTGCTTTGCAAATTACGAACCGTTTTCTTTTTCCACGAATAAAAAACAGAAAACTCCCAAACTGCTTATAAAGCAATGATAATGATTTTTTTGTGCGGTCCTCTTTGATTTACTACATTTTATTATAGCAACGCGTCCAATGTGCGTGTTTTGAAGGTTAAAAAATCGAGTTTCCTCATAAAACATAAATTGTATTTTTTTAATGAATGTGCAGCACTAGTAAATATTTTGTGTGCGCCTTGTTCATTCCATGGCCTATATTTTTCAGCAGTTCGGTTTCAATACAAGTTATTAGAAATTATGAATGTGGGGTGAGAAGGTAGATTCACATTGTAAATCTTTAAGCATAGTAAATTACCTTTGAATCCTTGTAAATCAAATCAAAACCATCATTTACAAAACGTCAATAAAAGTTATTAGATATCGTCATAATAAAATATAATCTAATTTATTGCTGCTAAGAATTCTCGAAGCATGGGCAGCAGATGCTTTTGTTTCTTTACTTCTTTGTTAATAAAACTTTTTTCTCAAGACAAAGATCAATATCAGCGTCCAACATAAATCAAAATTATCGCATAGATTCTTATTTCAGGAATGTTGATGGCACAGAGCATTACTGAAGAAGACACGAAAATTGGATTCTTCCTAACAATACAACTGGGATCGTGAGTCAAGGCAAATTAACTACTTCAAAGGGTGGACTTCTGTCAAAAAAGCTTATATGTAGTGATTGTAGAATAATTCTCGTCTATCAGAAGCTTTCTTTCTAATATCGTCTTCAAACAAAACCGGCTGGCGTAAAATATGATATATTTCAACTAAACTATACACTAGTGAGCTAGTGTAGAGTATACAAATTATAGGATTGTTAACAAAATTATAAGATTGGAAAGCAAAGAGAATTGTGAATCCTTGAATAGGAAAATCAAGACTTTTTACGCAAGTTGTCAGCGGAGATGTATCTCCTTTTCATGGTTCTCTTTACTGGGTACAATAATTAATATATGGTAATTCGATCGATTCGAATTTTCTATTCAAAAGGCCAAACGAAAAAGGAATATTAAGTATACTGGTCGTCAAAATATAATTATTGACAACTGAAAAATAACCTTTAAATTCTTCGTGGTGCTTCAGATATGACAAGTCAGTGAATAAACAAACAAATGAAACAATAACATCTTTTCGCGGTTGACACACGGGCACCTGCTCTTGGGCCAAAGCCCGCGCAGGTGCCTTTTATGGAGAGAAATGTTGCTCGATGTGTCCCACATAATAGAGGCGTGTCATGCCTTGGCTCCATACAGAGAGCGTGTAGGCATGCCGACGGATTTAAGAATGGTTCTCGGACACGGTAGCGAGTTTCATGGTCCCGTATTCCGCTTTTTGGGGGAATTGGGAATATTTTGTTGTATATAGAAGGTAAATTATGTGTTTTGTGTTTCTGTGTCTTGTTTGATTGAATGTATTTATCGGTGTGAATGGGGAGAGACTAATTGCGAAGTAGGATCTCCATCGCCCCTCACGTTGCGTGCGTGACTTGTGTCTACGTCGGAAAACTTTCAAAATACCCCATCGACCCCAAATTATATTAGTTTATTGTAGTGAACAGGTAGAGGAATATCTCCATCTACCAAACAGTATGAGTGCGAACAATGTATATAGTTATGAATGTATTTATTGGTGTCTGTGTGTTTATAGAGTGTGTAGCAGTATTTTGTTAGTACTTCGGGGCTGAAATGACCTAGCTGTCGGATGCCCCTGTAACAAAAAATTTGCTCATAAAATTTAATATTTTATTTTATTTGTTGCTACCTGTACATAATAAACATTGAGCAAATAGTTTAGTTATAAACAAATCTGACAGACCTGTCAGACCAGGAGGCAGTGTGGAGAGAAACAAACCAGTGCTGGAACTCTTTTTTATTTAATTGGTGGGGGTGGTTTAAAGTTAATTCGGTGGGTTAGATAAAAGGTCACGAGGCTTTTAACTTCGTCGTTTTAAACGGCGCGGAGGATAATAAGGGTGAGACGTTGAGGAAAGAGTAAGGGCTAGTGGTTAGGGTGGAGGGATAGTTTAGAGTGGAAAGTGAAGAAGCGTGTTCAGATAAGATCTTTCACAAAAGGGATTTAAAGATCTTTACGGATCGTTTGATTGGTGACATGGGAGCATTGAGGATCGACGGAGAACTTTAGATTGAAAAGATTGAATTCATTGGATAATGGATGATTTGGCCGAGCCCCACAGCTCGACTCCGTAGATCCAATTAGGTCTGATGAGTGTTTTGTAAGCGGTTAGTTTGTTATGTATGCTTAGTTTTGATTTTGGGCCAAGAAGGTGTCTGAGTAGTCCATATCTTTTGTTAAGTTCTTGCCGTTTTAATCTTGTATGTGGGTTCCAAGTAACTCTACTAATAAAGCCAAAGGTAGCGGACTTGGTTCGATGGTGGTATTATTTTGTTGTAAAAGTACAGGAGTCGACAGGTTTGTCGTTCGAGCGTAAATGTAACTTGTTGGCTTTTTGTTCGTTTAACCTTATCCGCCACACATTGCACCAGTTGGTAATAAGGTTCAGGTGCTTTTGGAGTGCTTCTGTGGCTAGGATAGGATTGGAGTGTGTTGATAACATTGCGGTGTCTTCCGCGTAGGTTGTGATTTGTGAATTAGGATGTATTTCAGCAGTGTAGATGGTGTAGAGGATTGGGCCGAGGTTACTTCCTTGTGGAACGCCAGCTTTGATTGGCGTGATAGGTAAAAAATCGGTGCCGATTCTTACTTTAAACCATCGATCCGGGAGGAAGAATTTCACGATAAGATAGTAGGAATAAGAGAGGATACATTTTAACTTATAGAGGAGGCCGGGTGCCATACTGGTCAAATGCTTCCGTAACGTCCAGATATACAGCTGAGCAGTATTGTCTGTTTTCTAGTGCCGAGGATATCGTGTCGTCTACTCTGAAGCACTGCTGAACAGTGGAATGGAGAGGTCGACACCAACATTAATGGTTACAAAAAATAATAATAATGATAAAAATAACGACTTTTATTTGAGGTTTTTATTGCTTACGGAACGCTTTATAATCAATTGTGTAAAACCAAAAAATTAATCAAATGTTACTTTTTGAGCCACATAAATCTCAGAACAAAGTTTTAACCAGTGTACATTCACGCGTTTCACGATTCGACATGCCTTAACCGTCGCATTGGCTGTCACGAGAGAACGGAGAGAACGAACAGTAATCTAGCTAACGCATGAAGCACAATAGAAAACTTTCTTTTTTTAAGAGGAAGATTTCGTTCAGTTTATTCAAAACATAAATATTCAACATCGTTGTAGAAAGTTCTTAAGTCGGTTCTTAACTTTATTTGTCAAAATTAAAGCTTATTCCATCTGTGAATGGAGTGCCATTGTTGTTTCAACACGTATTCAACGCCCGACTGCACGCTTTCCGATTAACAATACAAAACTCTCAGAAAAAGAAGGAATCTCTTCCTCGCTAGCCCTCTTCTCTGGACCATGCAACTTCCGGCGACCACCTCTTCCTGGCAATAGTCCACTTTCCTCCAGTAAAAACGTTCCGAACAGCGTAAGGGCGAAATTTCTTTTTCTCGGGCGATATCCGTTACTTGGAAAAAGTCAGAACGTGTCTGAACTTATATCGCAAAGAAAACTCGTTTCAAACGAGTATACGGCTATGTGGTCGAGGGTAACTGACTGAAAAGTGTACGTACAACAATAAATCAGTCGGGAGATTGATCACATCCTTTTTTTTAGCATAATAGTTTAACAGACAACCCGTTCACATCCTATTATGGTGTATTACCTGATTTTTCAACTCAGCCCATTTTGTTGATGATCATCTCGATAATCATATGTTTTTATCTGTTTCGCCATCATAAGTACCTGAAATCAGACAAGTAAATTTAAAAATTTCATTGGAAAATTGAACTAGTAACAGATTGGAAAAATTGGGTGACAGTACATCAAATCACACCACTGGCAAGATTAATGATATAGTTGAGTACTCAATGAAGTTCTATTTTCGGATTTTATATTAAGTAAATAAATTCCTTACTAAAACATAAAAATATAAAATTGCAATAGTATGTTCCGTTACTTTTCTGTTGAATTTGATTAAGGGATTTCTAAGTTTCGCTCGAGTAAGAAAGTACTCAAGTATAAGTATTTGTCTAGACAAGTGTTAACTTTAACTATTTGGATATCTTGAAGTGCGATCTGGTGTGACGTAGATTTTAGAAAAACATTTTCTTCATCATGCCGACGTTTCGATTTTTATTGAGATCATCTTCAGAGCCTGGGATTTATAAACATTGTTTGAATTTTGCAAATACATATAGGATGTGGAGAAAAAATATTATAAATTTATACGATGCTAGAAAATTGTAGATTAAAAAAATGAATTTATACAATACTAGTAAATTGTAGATTAAAAAAATTGAATTTACACAATGCAAGAAAATTTTAGATTAGAAAAAATTAATTTATACAATGCTAAAATTTTTTAGATTCAATCATGCCAACGTTTCGATCTTTATTGAGATCATCTTCAGGTCCTGGGATTTATATACATTGTTTGAATTTTAAAAATACATGTAGGATGTAGAGAAAAAATTATGAATTTATACAGTGCTAAAAAATTTTAGATAAAAAAAATGAATTTATACAATGCTAGAAAATTTTAGATAAAAAAATGAATTTATACAATGCTAGAAATTTTTAGATTCATTATGAGTGATGTGATGATGATCATATATGTATGTTATCTCTATTATGCTATACATAATAACTAAGATTTCATGTATAAATTCATAATTGTTTTTCCACATCCTACATGTATTTGTAAAATTCAAACAATGTTAATAAATCCCAAACCCTGAAGATGATCTCAATAAAGATCGAAACGTCATGAAAAAGAAAATGTTGTTCTAAAACCTACTATTGGATAACGGCCACTAACACCACGTTAACTTTAATAACTATTTCAATTAATTATAATTTTTATCTAATTAATAGATTAATTTATTAATTATGTTAATATTTATAAATAAGCACTATACACTAATGTATATGTTATGTAAATAGATATGCATTTCAGAGAATTTAAAAAAAACTTAATTTGAATATAAACAGAGTAAAATTTAAATGTTTTTCTACGTTAAACTTCATTTCTGAAGAAATCCAATTTTAGAGAAAAGGTTAATTTTGTTTATTACCTTAGTTTACCGGGTAGTGTTTTCTTTTAACCCTCTCCTCGAGTGGTTTGGTTATTTGAAACTTCTGTAATTATTTTTCTTGGGGTGGTTGGGGTAATGGAAAAGTTCACAGCTGAAATCGACTTTCATTCTGCATTGCAGTCTATTTCCATAGTACTGTCTATGTTTAACACTGATCCGATTGTCGGTTAAAGTTCGGTACAACGAGCCCTTAACGACTCTGAAATTTGTTTAGACCACGAGAGCCGATTAAGCCGGGTAGATTTGTCGTTTCAATAAATAAACGGAGGCAAACCGCAAAAAGAAAAGAAATCCTCCCGGCTAATCCTTCCACTCGGAAGTTTTATCCCTTGAGTTCCCCATAAAGATCTAGTGATCCCTTCAACACGAGCCGGTTCAAGTTTGTATAAGCAAAGATAAATGGAAATCTGACGAGTTCTCTCTCGACGTTCCCTCTTCATCACAAGTCGATACGAAAATTTATTTTATCCATTTCAAACATTCCTTTCTTTTATCCTCAAAAGGCAATAGTCAAAATTAGGCAATGATAATACCTGTTTTTATATATGCCTTCTGATTATATTCATCCTGTTATTTTGCTTAAATTTTGTCAAGTTTTCATTTATTACAAAACGAAAAAAAAAAACGAAATAATGTTATATGATGGATGATTACATGTATAAAGATGGAATTAAGTGCTTGATGTAGCCAGCTCAAACTCAAAATTTGAACCCTATGGAACACATTTGGAACCAACTTAAGCGACGAGTACAACGATGATACACCTAACACCCGAGAAGATTCTGTATGTTTATTTTTTTTAAATCATTTATTTATTTACAACTGCACTTTAAATTATGCAACGAGCAAAAATATTGAAATTGTTATTATATTGTGTGACATGCACTGTTGTATGCAAGGATGAATATAAGGATGAAAATAAGGCATGAACGGCTTTTTTTTCACCCAAACCTATTTTTGCTATAAAAATAATAATAAACTTTATAGTAGTACTTTATTTTATTTATTTGGAGATCGTGAGATGCGGTCTTGTATGACGTAAGTTTTAGAAAAACGTTTTCTTTATCGTGCCAACGTTTCGATCTTTATTGAGATCATCTTCAGGGCTCAAAGTGTTGGTTTTCCGCGTAGTTGTCTTATTCTTTTGTGTTGTGTTGAGAGTGCCACTTTCACTTTGAGCGCTGAAGATGATCTCAATAAAGATCGAAACGTTGGCATGATAAAGAAAATCTTTTTCTAAAACCTACATCACACCAGACCGCACCTCACTTTCTCCAAATGATCATTGTCTACCTGTCACTAAACACCACACACTTTATTTAAGTATATGTTATTATATACTAAAGTATACAAATACAAAGTACAAAACATCAATACTTTTTGTTTCATAACGAAGAAGGCCTCACTAATACTGCAACTGATATTATACAAGCCAAATTTCAAAAACAATTTACCTATGTCGGAATTAGTTTTGGCCCAAGCGTTATCACTCCGTTTAGGAGTTGTGATCCTTATATCGCAGGATCTTACGGATACAGTACCACGATGATTTGTCTGTTTTAGTAAGCGAAATAGTGTGTTGTTTGCACATTTCAGCACTCAGTTTGACCAGTTCTTGTTGAAGTTTGCTTGTGTAGAAATGTATGGTGTTTAGTGACCGTTAATTAAGGATTGTTTGGAGATCGTGAGATGCGGTCTGGTGTGTTTTCTACTGAGTTGGTTCGTCCGTCGGTCACACTGGGATATCTATTACTCAGCAAGATTGCCCTGGCTCTCCCCCTTTCAGTTAGTGTTATGTCTTATTCCATAAATATAACATGAAAAGTGTTTTTACAATTACAATTCTTACATTTTTCAGACTGGTAGGACACTACAAAACACTCATTTAAAATATAACCGAAAGCGACTGAGAAGAATGGTTAAACCGCATTTAAACATCAGCACACCGATATTTGTACCAAGATCTACATTCCGGGTTATTTCTTTTTCAGACAGATAACTTTGGTGGTTTCTTTTTATCAGATCTTCGGCGGTTATGCCAAATTAGGTGCGAGGTAGAACATTAAAACACAAAAAATTTACAAAAAGGAGAGAACGGGTTATGCTCATTATGTAACTCGCGAAGTCTGAAGAGAGTCTTCGACTTTTTGGCGGGATGCGCGATTCTAAGTTGATTACATTCGGGGTTTTTTTACAGTTACAATATTGATAGTTTGAACAGTGGAAATAGTGTATTTGGGCATCGCGCGTCAAGTATGGCTGTAAGTGAATTCGTGCAAGAATTTAATTTCTAATAACTTTTACTCTTCTGTAAAGTGCTCTTTTTTGGATTAGTCTTAGAATTTGTACTTATGGGAAAGTTCAAATTTAGGTTAAATTTAGTTTTGAGTGGTTTTTAAATTAATTAAGTTATATATATCTTTCATTGTTAATATTATTTTACTTATTTCTTCTGTTTCTTTTTAATCACTTCCAGCGAGCGAATATTGTCCCTGGCAAAATACTTGCAAACAAAAATGTAAACAATAATCTAAGATTTGAAATAATGTATATTAGTATTAAAGTAAAAAAAAGTTTACCGTAACCGGGAACACACCCGAAAATAACAATGCTTAAAGCTAGAAACACACTTACCCGATGCTACGCCTTGCGACGCTACCGGAAGCTACCCGACGCAAATCCAAAGTCCATTTTTACATAAGATTGTATTACCGCCGTGCACATCTGCCCGATTCTATGCTACGCTACCCTACTCTACGCTCTGCGATCCCCACTGTCCAGATTTTCGTCGGGTACCATCGACTAAGTCGAAGACAAAAGAACCGGACACTCATACTTTTATTCAAACTTCATGTATTATTATCATTATATTAATTACAACAACCTTATTTTAATATTACCCAAATTAACCGAGATCAAACATTCATTAGTTTTTATTTTTTTTAAATTAATTTTAATGGTTGGGTAGAAAATTGATCAAAACACCAGAATACCACTTTTTGATACAACGAATTTAACTAACAATTTATTACTTGGTTATGCTCAAAATAATGCATTAACAACAAAAGGGGCGTTGCGATTGTGATACTGGTTTGTGACACACGCTGTGTGACTGTACATGGCGTGCACTTGCGTCGGGGAGATGTGCACACCCTACCAAAACATGGAAAGGCGTAGTCGCAATCGCATAGGGTTGCAGCGGGTAAGTGTGCTCCCGGCTTAAACATCGCGACAAGTCAACCGGGGACTTTCAAAAAGGGAGTGTTGTGAACTTACAAATCGCTCTTAATGGCGTTGAACTCCAAAGAGAATAAGAAGTTTTAAGACCTACTTTTATTAACCGAAATAACTAAAGTTGCCTTTTTTTACTTAAACAAGATACCATTAATCTAAAAATATACCTTTCACTTATTTGAAAAACAGCCCAGCATATTAATGACTAGGCGAATTAAATATTGCATTTCAAATCGTAAATAACGGTTGTGCTGTGAAAATAGCAAAAGTGATAATAAAAATTGTGGGAAACTGTCAAAAAATTTTTTGTACTAAGGCGATTGCTATAATTCTTTTGATACGAATAGCACGGTAACAACAAGCGTGATAGGAAAACAACATTTATCCCATTTGTTTATAAACATTTCACAGGTGAGAAGTTTCAAATGGCCCGTTTTGCAATTTAAAGAGCCAATGGAGGGACTAAAGATAAGTGCTATTCCTCGTTGTAGTCCAACTTTTATGATAACAACTCGACAGTTAAAATGCACATTAACGAGTCATATCACCCGGAAGTGTGCTTGAGGGCTGAATGTTCAAAGCACTATTTTACTTAAAAATTGATTAAAATAAAAAAGAATAAACTGTTTTCAGCTGTTGCAACAGTTCGGGAAGATTCGTTATTTTATTGTTTATTTGTTGTAACTTTGTGGTTATTTTGGGTTTATCATATACAACGTTGTATAATAAAATTTACGCATTGTTTATTAAATTCTTTCTGACTATTTTAAAAACATCTTCACAGTAGTTACAATAAATTTTTAAACATATAACATTCCTTTAATTCGATAAAATATCTTGATTAATCATTGAAAATGAAAGTATTTCAATTACAATTGCATCACAAGCGACGTTATTTAAACAATGAAAGTTCTAAAAAACACGTAACGAAACAATAGGGCAAAGTCAGGAACTTTGTTCAAGCTTTTAAACCGGGTTGGCAGAATTAATTCTATCTCACTCGAAAAATATTCTCATTACTTCTCAGGAAATTAATGGTTGTTAAGCTTCTGACCTTTTTTCCCTGTTTTCTTTTCGAGTACTACTTTTTTTTGTTGTGTTTTTTTAATTCTTTGAGATGTTGATTGATAGCGGTCTCCGCATTCGAGATGGAAGATCTACTAGATGGACATTGGATTTTTTCCTTGTCTTTTTTCCTCTCTTTCTCACAAGGTCGGAGAAGTTTGTTATTGTTTTATTACACCCACCGAAATACATCGCCCGGAAGAAATACCCCTAAAGCTTTCTCTGACGGGATCCTTGACCTTTCTTGAACCTCTGAATTGAACTGGAGCACAACACATGTTAGACATGTTGTTTTGTCACGCCAATGGCCCATCGTCTTCAAACAGTTCCCGGTAGTTCGATCACAAATGGGAGTGACAAAATATAAAAAGGAGAGAAGGAAACTGAGAATATTTCTCAACTTAAGTTGTAAACAAAAGAGTGATTGTTGAGTGTTGCAATCAATAAAACAATTTTAAATGGTAAAAAAAAGTGTAATATGGGCCTATGTTTTTAGGTCATAAAGGCCAACAAGGTTCAAAAGAAGGTAGAAAATGTTCTGAAGATATATAAAAAAAAAAAAAAAACAATTACGTACGTAATGTGTGGTGATTAGTGACCGTTAGTTGATGATTATTCAGAAATCGTGAGATGAAATTTAAACAATGTTTGTAAATCCCAGACCCTGAAGATGATCTCAATAAAAATCGAAACATTGGCACGATAAAGAAAATTTTTTTCTGAAACCTACATCACACCAGACCGCTTCTCACGATTTCTGAATAATTATATACGTAATGTTTATACACTCAAAGAAAGAATAACAGAACACCGGAAGTATTTGGTTTTTTATTTTAAATTATATGATTTTTATCGTTATATTAATTACAGCGTGGTTATTTTAATCTAAAAGAAATTAAAAGAGATCAGAAATCTATGAATTTTAATATAAATTATATAATTATGATGGTTTATGAGATTAAAATTTAACTAACAATATTTTTACCTTGTTTTGTTCTTAATGCGTCAATATGAGCAAAAACAGATAACAAATTGTTAGGAAACTTAATTTTATTACTAAATGAATGATATTAATGGACAAAATTAACGCCCCTCTCTTAAATTTTAATATATTTAGATTTATTTTGCATATCAAAAATGGGTTTCGTTTTAAAAATAAGACATTTAAAAAGAAAATGTTTATTAACTAATGTTTAAAAAAAGATTTGGAGATCGTAAGACGCGTTCTAGTGAGAAAAATTCAAAAGATGCAGTAGGTTTTAGAAAAACATGTGGTTTATCGTGCGAACGTTTCGAGCATTATTGAGATCATCTCTCCTTTTGGCCATTTATAACATTTATACGACATTTGAAAAATGGCAAAAAGGAGGGAAAATTAGAGAGTTGGGTTGAGATGGTTGGTGTCCGAGTGATCGAAGGGTTCGAATCCCGCTCGTGATACTGACTTTTTTATCACAACCAATACCTTAATTAATTGAAAATTATTTGTTAATTCATATTTATTCATTTACTAACGACTAAATACTAGTTTTATTCCCAGTTTCAATAGAGTTTTTATTTTTCACACAAATAACTACATACATTTTTTGTACACTATTTTGAGCCATTCGGTCAATCGTACCACGAACTCTAATGAAGTTAAAAAAATATTGAAAAATGAACAAAATGGAAAAAATAAAATAAACATGCAGAAAAAACCTTTTTTGTACATCGTTGTTCATGTTTAATGCTGAGTATTTCCACCTCCAGCACGAATCACGTCCGTTAAACGTCTTTGTATTCCTCGAAAATGATTTCGGATAAAATCCTGAGGAATTCTTTCCCCTTTCATCATTCCAGGTGCAGCTTTTCTAGAGTGTTAGGACTTGGGTTTCGCCGTCGTACTCGTCGCTTAAGTTGGTCTCAAATGTGTTTGACTGGGTTCAAATCTGAACTTTATCACGAAGTGGACCACTCCAAGCACTCCATTCCGACGTCATTCAAGTAGTTATTCACAATACTTGTTCAATCGGGCCTGGCATTATCTTTCACCCCATCTGCAAATAAAACATGTTGCCAACTTCCCATGACCAATTCACTTGTTTTAGGGGAGTTTTATCACAGTATGTGAGTAGAATCTTCCTTTTGAACCATTATTACAATAGATGCCTTAGAAAATCACGAATATTTTTGCATTAAAACAGTAAGGATCAATGAACAAACAGCAGACCATAGTATTCACTTTATTTGAAACAATTGGTCAATAGTAAGGTGAGAAATATCAGTTTAATTTTAAAATAAATAAATTGAATGGTGCGTTAAATTTATCCATTAATGTAGTAAGTAGTCTCTTTTTTAAAAGGAAAGTTAGTGCGGAAGCAAACCTCTTGGGAACTGATAGTTCGGAAGATCCTTATTCCGCAGACACTCTTTGCAGCAATTTTCTGTCCAATGAAGCAATCTTTTCAATTTAATGATAATCGAAGGCATAGGATTGACTGAATTCATTAAAAATGAATATCTGAAGCAACTTTTTATCCATAAAGGAGTTCAGTAGGAATATCTTTTTTCCCGAAAATCGGAATATTTTTTGTTTCATTTATTATTCATTTATTCATTTATT
Organism: Cimex lectularius; assembly: GCF_000648675.2. Taxonomy (NCBI): domain Eukaryota; kingdom Metazoa; phylum Arthropoda; class Insecta; order Hemiptera; family Cimicidae; genus Cimex; species Cimex lectularius. Next base: position 539,104 of record NW_019392826.1, on the reverse strand, counting down.
TCAAACATAGTCAATAGACGTTATATTTTCTCCGGTAAGCAACGAATTTTTTCTAGAAATTAGTTTGAAGTTGGTTTTATATACAATATATAATTAAAATAGAAGTAGAAAATACAAAAAGTATATGATAATGGACACTGCTAAAAGCCTTTCGTAAATTAATCACATTCAGAAAATAATAAAAATTTATTTGCGCTGCTGAATTGTAGGACCAATATCCCAGTAATCAAATAGCTCTTAGCAGTCTTAGAAAAAAAACTAAATTTACAACATACTCTAAATACGAAGTGCATATTATTTAAAAAAGGAGTTAATTTTAACTAATAAAAAATGTAGCAACTACTAGGAAAACGAATCCAGATCGGTTCTGTTCTACAGTCACTCTTTGGACAAATTTACTTTTGATACAAAAATGTCTTCAAGTAAAACAAAATTGGAAACAGTTTGATTCTTGAGATTAGGTGACAAACGAAAACGTAACTGTTATTGGAAGCAACTTTATCTGAAAAATATTCTGTACCTATACCAAAAATATATTTTGTATAAAAATTCAGTTACTAGACCATTTATTTACAAAATAGCCAAAAATTGAAATAGCGTTTCTTCTAGAGTGACTAAATGTTATAATATTCTATATTAACAAAAAATAACTTCTCTGAAAATGATTGTTAAACGATAACATCTTGAGCACTAACATCAATCCTGGTTGTGATTTTTGGTTAATCCAGTATACCAGCAGAAGCTTTTAAAAAGAATGTATCAGAATTTAAAAGACACTCAGACAGAAAAATACATGCTGGAAACATGACCATAATCAAAATTACACACAAAATCTTTTTTATTTTATTTGTAAGCATTTTGAGATTTATATGACAGTTTGATGCAATCTTGAAATAAGCAAAATAGGCGTTATAAGTTTTCTTTAGCCTAACGACTTCTTAATAGAAAGACCTGATTTAGTGAAAATATTGAATTATAGAAAGAAATGATAAGCAAAGGTAGAATCTTTTTTATAACTATGCACATAGTGTGCCTTTTACTAGTCAACTTCTATTGAAATTATCACTAAATTCAAAATTTCTTCCTAAGTATTTTTACATTTCTAAGTATTTTGGAATATGTACGTTTCGAAGTGAACTTCTTATTGTCTTCTTTATCTTTAAGAAAATCAGGGAGTAGAAGTTACAGTCTTTTAAAAACTGGATAAGATTTAAACTTAATCTCCCGGATGTCATTAAATTAGGAAAATTGATAGTATCTTTTTTTTTTGCCTTGTGATCTATGCATATTAACCATGTTGACGAATTCTTGTATGTGTGTTCATATTGGGGGGGGGGGGGTTATCGTGAAAAAAGGGCCAGAGGCGACGGTGGGAATCGAACCCACCCCATTAACAGTATCTGAAAACAAGCAATGCAAACTGACTTCGATCCATTACTGCTACTAATTTCTGGTAGCAATAATTTCAACAAATCCAATGGCTGTTAGAAGCCGTCTTCTAACCAAGAAGAAATCTTATTACCATGAAGAAAATATTTCCTAAAAATGAAGCTGCTTCTACAAAAAGAACCTGCTTGAAGCATCTACATTGACAAAATCAAAATTACTATGACAACCAAACTGCTTGTTAGAAACAAGATTATTGTTGTTTTTTAATGTTTGGTGATTAGTGACCGTTAGTCGATGATTATTCGGAAATCATGGGATGCGGTCTGGTGTGATGTAGGTTTCAGAAAAACATTTTCTTTATCGTGCCAACGTTTCGATCTTCATTGAGATCAACTTCAGGGCCTTGGATTTATAAATATTGTTTGAACTTTGCACATACATACAGGATGTGAAGAAAAAAATTATAAAAAATTCGTGTTGAGGGTGTCCAACGCACACGACACGCAAGAATGGCACAAGTACACAGAAAACAAACACTTTGAGCTCTGAAGATGATCTCAATAAAGATCGAAACGTTGGCACGATAAAGGAAATGTTTTTCTGAAACCTACATCACACCAGACCGCATCTAACGATTTCTGAATAATTATTTTTTAAATTGTTAAAAATTTTAACCCGTTTTACTAGCTAAAAATTAATATACGCTTTCAATATAGAAAATGCAACATTTCTCTAAAATTAGGTTTGTAATAAGCGAGGCCAGGCCCGTTCCACAAGAAGTGGCTGTCCACATCTCCGATATTGGATTGTAGAATCACGAAAAAAGTTACAAAAAAGGTTCAAATCCGTCACTCACCAAACTTTTCATTCTCTTGTGAGTTAGTGTGTCACGATATTGAAGTATTTCGATTCACATCGTATAGCAGAATCATTGATAATGTTGAAATATTCAAAATTGAAATTTGGTATTTTTGAGAAGCAGTATTTTGGGAAACGTACGGTTCAAAGCAAACTTCTTGCATAATAAAATAATTACTCGTTTGCTATTTTTATTCGATAATTATTGTCGTAGCTTGTCAATACAATAATGTATTTAATGTTTTGCTTATATCAGATATCTCTCATATCTTCTCTCATTCTAGAGAAACCTACACTGCTGTTGATATTGCAATAATTACGATTTGCCATTTCAACGGTTGTTGAAACAGATGTTGCGACTGATTCATGTTTACAATTATTCTTGTGCCGCCAAGTTTGTAACAAGGGCGAAACTTTGGAAGGCAGCCAGTACCTGCTAAAATCCCTTTTCCTTTCAGAACAGTCCCCACCGTTGTTGTCCAGAAAGGAAGACAAGGGTAAATGTAGCGAGAAATGAAGCGAATTTGAGAATGAGCGGTTTATTTATGGACGAATAATATGGGGAAAAGGACACAATGAGTTTTATGCTTGTATATTATATAATTTAATTTGAAAAAAATGTATTCTTTTATCTAACTCAAAAAATTATAAACGAGTTTTTTATTAATAAATGAAAACTTACCATTGTTTAGAATACGTACAATATAAAATGTATTTATTTCAAAGCATTGGTCTAAACGAAAGTATCTTTTGATGGTACGTGCTTTTATTAAAGAAAAGTCACTACTAGACAAGTTGCTTCTAATCTAATTTCCTCGGAATTGTGTTGCTTCTAACAACCAATTCTAACGGAAGAAAATAACTTTCATATTAACAAAAACATGTTTATTCTTGTTTTTGCGTTCAGATGACATTTAGTTGTAAAGAATGACGACAGTAATTGATTTATGAATTTCTAGCAAACCGTTCTCTATTTTCAGAAAAAATTCTATTCTTAAGGAAGAACGTTGCTTCTAACAGTCAGATTATGTTTTTCAGATGAAATTTTTTGCTTCCTGATTAAACAACAATTGGAATTAACAGCAACGGCGACAGAAGTTTTCTTCTAACAAACCCATCGCTAATGTAAAACAAGTAGCTATGTTGCTTCTAACCTAATTTCCTTAGAATTATTTTGCTCTAACAACCAATAATAATACGAAGGGAAGAAAGACACTTTCAAATGAACAAAAATATGTTTATTCACGATTTTGCTCTCAGAGGACATATGCTTCTAAAGATTTGTGACTGCCATTGATTCGTGCTTCTAGCAAATCGTTCTCTGCTTTCAGAAGAAATTCGATTCTTAAGGAATGGTGCTTCTAATTGTCAGATTATGTCTTTCAGATGAAATTTCTTGCTTCGCGATTGAACAATTTTGCTGAAATTATTGGAATGATGCTTCTTATAACAACTTCATACATCAAAAGAAAAATAAATCTTTCAAAGTGAAAACTTCTGTTTACAAATTACTTGCTGTTTTGCCTTTCACAGATATTTCCTATTAAATAAATAGAAACGGTGACTGAAGTTTTCTTCTAAGAAACCCATCGCTCATGTAAAACAATACCTAATTGCATCCTTGGAATTATTTTGCTCTAACAACCAATAACATTACAAAGGGAAGAAAGCCACTTTCAAATGAACAAAAATATGTTTTTTCACGATTTTGCTTTCCGAGGACATATGCTTCTAAAGATTTGTGACTGCCATTGATTCGTGCTTCTATCAAACCAGTCTGTGCTTTCACAAGAAATACAATTCTTAAGGAATGGTGCTTCTAATTGTCAAGTTATGTCTTTCAGATGAAATTTCTAGCTTCCCGATTGAACAATTTTGCTGGAATTATTGGAATGATGCTTCTTATAACAACTTGATACATCAAAAGAAAAATAAATCTTTCAAAGTGAAAACTTCTGTTTACAAATTACTTGATGTTTTGCCTTTCACAGATATTTCCTATTAAATCAATAGAAACGGTGACTGAAGTTTTCTTCTAAGAAACCCATCGCTCATGTAAAACAATAACCTAATTGCATCCTTGGAATTATTTTGCTCGAACAACCAATAATAATACAAAGGGAAGAATGACACTTTCAAATGAACAAAAATATGTTTTTTTCACGAGTTTGCTTTCAGAGGACATATGCTTCTAAAGATTTGTGACTGCCATTGATTCGTGCTTCTATCAAACCGGTCTGTGCTTTCACAAGAAATACAATTCTTAAGAAAGAATGTTGCTTCTAAGAGAAAGATTATTACTTTCAGAAGAAATTTCATGCTTCCTGATCAAACAATTTACAAATACAAATTTTTAACATCAAAAGCAAAACAAATTTTTCAAAACATAAACATTTCTTTATCGGTAACTATCTATTTTACCTTTCAGGCGATATTTCCTTCCGAAGTAATAGCAACGGCGCGGCGGTACAAGTTTGCTTCGAAAAACCTATCGTTTATTTATAAAGAAATTTCTTAATTAAGAACAATTTTGCTTTTACTGTCCTTCTTATATACAGATAAAAACCCAAACTTATTTTTTTCTTATTTCAGTTTAAGATTAGATGAAAGAAATACCTTGACTATCTTTGTTTTATTATATTTCTTTTCTGAAAATTAATTTCTCATTAAGATGATTTGTTAGAACTATGCTGCTCCTTAAACAGCAACTATAGGAAATATTTATTTCTAATTAAAAAAAAGGTTCTTACAACGTAAATTTATTTATATTTTATATTTTAACTAAGCAAGTTGATTTTCGGCTCGCATTGTTTTGAGCGGGGTATTTCCTTATGTCATAATAACATTGCTTCCATACTAAATTCATAACAAGCTGACAAAAAACATGTCTCCATTTTAGATGAAATTTTATTTACATCTGTCTATATCTACTTATAGCTATATCGTCCATATTACTTAAGGAAATAGTAGTTTATAGCAATCAAATCGTAAAAAATATTTGTGTATTATTGTACAAAGAAAAAGGTAAACTACTTCAGAACACAAGTAATACAAGTGGCCTTGTAATAGAATCGAATTACAGATGATAAATAATGTGTTAGTCAAAATTCATCAAATTACAGAGTAACTATGGTTTTAAATAAACTATCCTTCAACCAATATAACCTTCTTTAAAGCTAAATTTAAGCATCTACAAAAAAATAATTAACAAAATGATAAGAAAAATAACTTACAACCTGTTTAAATACTATGTAATTAATTCAACTTCTCAACTATTTATACACAAACCTGTGTAGTTAAAAGTAAAATGAAAGTATATAATAAAATACCAAATTTAAAATCCTGATTACTGATTTACTGATTACTGACGCACGTACGCTCATACACGCTTGCACAGAGTTAAGGCTATCAATTCTAGCAGTTCACCGACAATTCCAGCTTTTTTAATTTACAATAAATTACGGGAAGGCCTCGAAAATTACCCACCTAGGGTGTTGGCAAACCGGGGTCAAACTGCGGGTCCTGTCCGTCTAGCCGCCTAGGTTGGGCTCCAGGGGTCATTTCAGCCCCAACTGAATCAGTTACTAAATCACACTATCACTCATCCTTAAATCCATTCTTATTTATTTACATACCATTCACTCAAGAGTGGTGAAGTATTCGATATTCCTCCATTAAGCTTTTATCTATTGTATAACTAACCTGATTGAGGGCCGATAGTGTATTCAATATACCTCCATCGGCCTTCTCGCACTACACATTCACGTTAATAAATACATTCACTCTCAACTCACGCTAGGGGGACAAAACTATCATTACTATATACAATAAAACTGCAATGTTTCCTCGAAAAATCGGAAGAGAGGACCTACATATTCGCTGCCGAACTCGAAGAACATTCTTATAACGGGCAGAATGCACCCTCTAATTTCAAACAGGTGGGACGCATCAAGCAAACTTTCTCTACATGCCGGACACATATGCGGGCTTTAGCCCAAAAGTAAGTGTCCGTGTGTAAATCTCGCATGGCCTATTCTTAATCGGGTGAGGATGACCCCTCTTCTAAGAGTTAGATTCTCCGCGTCTCCCGCTATGCTGCAGCTGCTCCTGATATGCTGACCAGCCCACCGACGCTTCGACTTTTTTAAAATCGCGATTTTATTGCAGCTTTAGCGTCAGACGGCCAGATCACGGAGGTTAAGTCCGGTGATTTAAGGCCTTAGAAGCCTCGTTCTTGTTTTCGTTACCTTCCAAACCAATGTGTCTAGGGTATACATTTTCCTAGAAGCTAGAGCTGTATTAGATAAACCATTTAATGTAAATAGTTCGGTATCATGTTTCATGTAATACTTTTAGTGACAATAGCACAAAAATTGGCAAAAATATATGTACACTTGATATATTACTCAAAATACAAATTTGATAATATGTATATTGTGGAATGTATGCTCCTATTAATGTACAAATGGGAATTAAAAATATAAGTTATATAAGTGTTCATAAATTACGATTTTCTCTTCCCAACAATCTTCTGCCCCTGTTTCTGCCAGCAATTTGATTGCGAGAAATATGCTTTCATAACTTCTAAAAATAGAGTGTATTTTAACCAGGAAGGCTCTGACAGTTTTATATTCGCGTTGGAGGTATTTCTATTATCAGGTTGTTTGTAAAAAAAAAAAAAAAACCAGTTTCTTTTATTAAGAAATATATCCTATAATGAGAAAGTTAAGGATCTGTTCCTAAACTTCTAAATTTAAAACTCATAAGGAAAATGAAAGAATTTATAACCATAGAAATATTTTTGTAATAAAAAATCAACTCGTATTTGTTCACAAAACCATAGCCGTAATATTTTAATTTTGAACTTAATAATAGTAAGTAAAAATTTTAAGATAACCAAATTAACAAAATAAGGAAAAGTTTCTAACAGTAGTAAAATTTAAGATAATTGTTAAGTCCTTTTTGTTAGGGATTGGCAAGAAACACAGTAGAACCAGTTGAATATCACAACTGGGGTGCCAGATCTCGCTGAACCATCGTAGAAAGAAGCTTTTTTTGGCATTGAGTCATGAACCGTCAACTGTCAGCCGTTAACATTTCAACATTTTCTACCTTGTTAACGTAGAACTGTGTCAACAAATATCTAACAGCTCTAATAACTTTGTTATGTAGTCCAAAAATTCTCCTACTCGGGTAAGGTCAGGATAAATTTATATTTTCTGAACCAGGCGTGAAATTTACGCGTCAGTTTATTTATGTTTTTAATTGTTCGCTGATAACGCTATTATCAAGTGGTTATAAAACAAATGTATACTTATACTTTCGATTTTTTTTAATTTCGAAGCTTTGTAAATGTGACCACTAAATGAGTACTACATTGAAAATATACTTCACATGTTTACAAATCTAAATCGAGATCTCATTGACCGGAGAATCGTTCGGCTTGAGTATAGGCAAACACAAGAGGGAACGCTAACAACATGGAATAACGCTTATAAATTATTCAATACTGGGACGGTCGGAATGGATGAAGAGCAATGGTGAAACAATTAGACTTTGCGCTCCAGCAACAAATGATTTCCACAAGGAGCATGACACGAGTCAAAAAAGTCGGTCATGTGTTCGACCCGCCAATATGGGTAGTGAGTCAAAGAGCATTGAGAAAAGAGGAATTGAAGTATTCAACTGTTAACCCCTGTGTCCGCCTAGAGTCAAAGGAAAAGGTTCTTTTGAGCAGAAAACCTCACAAGACATAACCCTGCTTCACATATCTCACTTTTAAAAAAAGTAGATGATGATGAATAAAAACAATTATAAAATACTAAATCTCATATATAAACAAAATCCTACAATTTATTACTAGATTAATACGATATTTTGGGCTACTTATGTGACATTTTTATCTGTCATTAATCATTTTTCTTCAATAATTAACGTAAGAGTTGGTACATAATCTTTAGTATCGATATCAAAATATTTTTTAGTTACGCAAATAAAGGATTAATATCTTAGACTATTAAAGTTAAGCAGATTGTTTAAAAGCTTGTGTACAAATAATGATTATTCGAAGATCGTGAGATGCGGTCTGGTGTGACGTAGGTTTCAGAAAAACATTTTCATTATCGTGCCAATGTTTCGATCTTTATTGAGATCATCTTCACAACTCAATGAGATATTGCTATATATAGGTATATATATATCTCAATGGCACTCTCAACACGACACACATGAATAACACAATTACGCAGAAAACAAACACTTTGAGCTCTGAAGATGATCTCAATGAAGATCGAAACGTTGGCACGATAAAGAAAATGTTTTTCTAAAACCTACGTCACACCAGACCGCATCTCACGATCTACGAATAATCATTAACTAACGGTCACTAAACACCACACACATATATACAAATAATCTTCTTTCAGCAATGCAAAGTTTAAAGTTAATATGTGTTTTTTAGTGATCGGTTATTGAATAATTTGTAGTGTCATAACCGCTCCTCACGACTTGAACAAATAATTAAAAATGCTGTAAAGTTAAACTAACCTTTTTGCAACCACAAAATCACACGTGTAGCACACTTTGCATTGCTCAAAGAAGGGTATACAAATTACAAACAATGCATTTATTGTGTCATTAATGGTATATTTTCATGACAAAAGGGCAGATATTATGTAAATCTAAAATGACTAAAAAATAAGGGCTCAATTGTAGTTAGAATTTTAAAGCTTTTTTAACTGACTTGCCGAAGGTACTGTCTGATGATTGATGGAACCGAATACCAGCCAGTCTCACAAGTTCTCCAAAAGAAAGTTTTATTTCTCCTACCGACTAGCAGAGCCATCATTTAACGGCTTCATTGATAGGTAAACTCCAAACGGTGTATTATGTAAACTGAGCACTAAAACAGTCATCAGAATGCTTTGTGAGAACAGTTTCTAGACGATCCGTATAAAGTTCTCTACTACTGGAGAAACTATGAGACGACTATTCGCAAATTAAAATCTTGCTTGGACACTTGATTAACTGGAGCTGTTCCCTTACCAGACAAAGGCCGGTTCTGTTTGAAGCAATCAGATGATCATGGATGGAATTTACTTTTCATACATAAGGTATTTTTCACTCCAATATGGTACATTGAGGAAGTTCTTATATTTCGCTATATTTATTAGGGACAACTTCGTGTAGTAATGCTAGACTATGTAACTTGAGTTGTCACCCATTACGAAGAGAATGTAGGGAATACTGCAGGTAGTGTTAAGTCCAAAAATAAAGTTTCATTTCATTTAATTATATTTCTCATTAATGATCTATGTCAGAGATGAAAACAACTTGAAATATATAGGGTTTTAAAAATGGAATTTAATATTCTATTCAATCTATTAGGTTTCGTGGTCCGATTGACCAAATAAATTCTTTTCAATTAATTAAGGCTTTGGTTGAGATAAAAAGAGGATCGAAGCAGCGGCGTATTTAGCCGAAGATCGTGGGTTCGAATCCTTTTATAACTCAATCAAAACCTTAATTAAAGATTAATTAATTGAAAAAAATTTATTTGGTCTATTGGACCACGAATCCTAAGAGATGTAATAAGAAAAATGAAGTATACTTCACTAAAGCTCTCCGTGGCCATTTCATTTGCCGCCGAAAATCAAATAGATTACACGACATTTGAAAAATGGCAAAAAGGAGGGAAAATTCAAAAGGTGAGGTTTAGATGGGAAGTTGGTATCCGAGTGGATCGAGGTCACGATAGCTCAAGTGGTAGAGCTGCGGCGTATTTAGTCAAAGGTCGTGAGTTCGAATCCCGCTCGTGAAACTGACTTTTTTATGTGTGGTGATTAGTGACCGTTAATCGATATTTATTTAGAAATCGTGAGATGCGGTCTGGTGTGATGTAGGTTTCAGAAAAACATTTTCTTTATCGTGCCAACGTTTCGATCTTTATTGAGATCATCTTCAGGGCCTGGGATTTACAAACATTGTTTACATATAACAATTACATTTTGGATGTGGAAAAGTGAATTTATACAATGCAAAATATATTTTATATATTCAATCAAAGTATTTCTACTCACTCAAAATGTTTGTCTTTGATTGAATATATAAAATATATTTTGCAATGTATAAATTCACTTTTCCACATCCAAAATGTAATTGTTATATTTAAACAATGTTTGTAAATCCCAGGCCCTGAAGATGATCTCAATAAAGATCGAAACGTTGGCACGATAAAGAAAATGTTTTTCTAAAACCTACATCACACCAGACCACATCTCACGATTTCTAAATAAATATGACTTTTTCATCTCAACCAAAGCCTTAATTAATGAAAAAAATTTCATTCAATATTTTTGATTCCAAACAGCGATGAAAATTTTATTTTTCTATCAATTTTAATTTGTTTAGTAAGATTTCGTTACTCTAATAATATAGACTTTTCGCGAAATTTATGTGAAACGAATTACAATTTTGGACGATTGGCTGGATATGTGATTTGGGGTAAACAAGTCCCGAGATACGTGACAAAAGTTAACTCGGCTGTCCTTGTACCTATGGCAAATCACATAATTCTTGAAAAAAAATAAGGGTTTTTCTTCATTGCTGAAACGTGAAAATTCGCGCCTTAGGTTATTCTAATTATGTTTATACTGTAATATCGGAATATCGGAAAAGACAAGGTGACGTTAGTAATGGCAACGACTCACGGCCAATCTACCGCGTCGCGAACATCAATATCCCTGAAAATTCTGATTGGGAAAAATTGATATATTGCCCGCCAACTTACTTCTCCTTCTACATAGCGAGTCGAAATTTATTTTTTTGATTTATTGTTTGAGGTTTGTACGATATGAAGCAGCTGTGCACTATTACCTTTGAAATATTTCTATTTATTACAAAAGGTGGAGAAGAGAATTTATAGAGAGCACGGCAATTGTAGAAAATAAAAATATATATTGCCTCAGAGAGGAAACAGCCTGAGGGGGATGGAGCAATCAAAGTTTGAATTAACGCTACGTATACCCTCAGTACATATATCACAAAAATTAATCAGGCTTAATTTCCTTGTTTCAGGAAAACAGGAAGGTATAATGTTTCTAATTTAGCTTAGGATATTTCAATTAGTTTTATTTATTCACCTCCAAGCTAAAATTCGAGGCACAATTGAATGATTCTGTTAATTACTACTTTCATAAGATTTTAATTTCCCTTTTGTCCGTACAAATTTGGTAAATCGTTGATAGATAAAGCAGAAGAACTTGGAAAAATTATTTTCGAAGATCAATAAAGCATACTATTATGCAAAATCCCATCGCCGGACCTAGTAACAAATCTTTGTCATAAATATATTATCGATAGTTTTAGGTCCGACAAACTAAGTTGGCTCAGCCCACTTCTTTGCCATTCTTCTAGTTCTATTCTTGCATGTTATTCCTTCTAATTCATTTTTTGACGGTATAGTCAAGTTATTTTCACGTTGACTAGATTTCGGGTGTTAATATAACTGACTAAAGTCGGGAACACACTTACGATGCAACGCTACCCGATGCTGCCCGACGCAAATCCAAAGTCCAATTTTCCATAAGATTGGATTGTCCCCGTGCACATCTGCCCGATGCTATGCTACGCTACTCTACTCTACGCTCTGCGATCCCCCCAGAATTTCGGCGAGCAGCAACGAGTACAGACAAAGACAAACGAACGGGACACTCATACGTTTAGTCAAACTACATGTATTATTGCGGTTATATTAATTACAACATACTTATATAAATATAAACCAAATTAACCGAGATCAAAAATTCATTAGTTTTTATTAAAACATTAATTTTAATGGTTTGGTAGAAATGTGCAGAAATTAGTGACCGTTAATCGATAATTATTCAGATATCGTGAGATGCGGTCTGGTGTGATGTAGGTTTCAAAAAAACATTTTCTTTATCGAGCCAACGTTTCGATCTTTATTGAGATCACCTTCAGGGCTCAAAGTGTTTGTCTTCTGTGTAATTGTGCCATTCTTGCGTGTCGTGTTGAGAGTGCCATTGAGATATATATATACCTATATATAGCAATATCTCATTGAGTTGTGAAGATGATCTCAATAAAGATCGAAACATTGGCACGATAATGAAAATGTTTTTCTGAAACCTACATCACACCAGACCGCATCTCACGATATCTGAATAATTAAGTTTGGTAGAAAATTGATCAAAACACCGGAGTACCATTATTTGATATAATGAATTTAACTAACTATTTATTACACGGTTTTACTCATAAAATTTAACTAACAATTTATTTCTTGGTTTTGCACGTACAATTACACCATTTTTGTCGAGTAGCGTCAGAACAGGACACTCATATATTTTGTGGTTTATTTCAAACTAAGAATATGTAATTTTGTCGTTATATTAATTACAACAGTCTTATTTCAATGTAAACCAATTAAAACGAGATCAAAAATTGATGATTTTATAAAAATTATTTTATTAAGATGGTTAGGCAGAAAATTTATCAAAACACCGGAATAACTTTATTGAAAACAATTAAGTTTAACAACCAATTTATTACATGGTTGTGCTCATAAATTTTAAATAACAATTTATTAGAAGGTTTTGCTCAAAATAGTGCATTAAGAACAAAAGAGGCTTTGCGATTGTGATACTGTTTTGTGATATACGCTGTGTGACTGTACGTGGCGTGCGCTTGCGTCGGGGAGATGGCATAGAGTTGCAGCGGGTAAGTGTGTTCCCGGCTTAAATCATGTTCATATCCTGTTGCCAGCTTCTCTCTACCCCTCTGACTGGAAGCCGATGCAAGTTTCATCTCAACGTTGGCGACGCCCTTCAGAGTACTATTTGCTTGGTGTCCATATGTAGTTGAAATCTGTTCATAGAATCCTATATATTTCGTTCTTCTCGTGTAGAAATCATTCAGAGAACTTTTTTGTTGAAATTCAGACAACACAAGACCCTGAAGATGATCTCAATAAAGATGGAAAAGTTGGCACGATAAAGAAAATGTTTTTCTACAACCTACGTCACACCAGACCCGCATCTCACGATCTCCAAATAATCATTGGCTAAAGGTCACTAAACACCACCTCACGTATAATTATAGTATTGAGTGTTTGTAAACTACTTTTTTGAAGCACTAAGTTATCTCAACCAGATCACCTTCAAGTAAGGAACCCTTAAATTCCAATTCCTGGAAACGTATTGGGAGGTATGCCATTTGCTGTAAAGTCCTTCCCGCCACCACCTGTTAAGAGATTGGAGATTAAGATAAGGGTAAAAGGTAATCTATAGAAATCTGGTGTATGATGGTACTGCAACTGAGAAAGTCAATGTAAAGGAATTATATAAGAGAATTATTGGTGTATCTGACGTACAGATTGTTCGATTTAATGCTTTATTGGAGTGAGAGAGCGTTTGTAGATCTATTTTGGCAACGTTTCATTCTAAAGAATTTTTTTTAAGTCTTTTAAAATGTAGTGAGAAATCGAAAAACCCAGGATATTTTGTTCAGCGAGGTCTTAACAAAGCCACTAGAGAGAGTTAAACTCTAGGAAAAAAAATAAAACTAATATGATCAAAATCTGCGGGATGTGATTTGAGATGATTTGATAAAATGTTGAAATATATACGGCCCTTAGATAATAATTAACAATCCGTGCTCACTGCTGTTTCCCCAGGTTTTTTCACAAAGAAAAGAAAAAATAAATTGTACAGAACTAAAACTTCAATTTCCATTCAAAATAAATAATAACAAAATCTTTAAAAGACTTAAGCAAAATTATTTTAGCAAATATTCTAGAAACTACGTGTGAATATTTAAATAAAGAAATCGACCGTTCCATTTCTATTCAATAGCCAGGACTTCATTTCCTTGATAGTTCCATTTACTCCGCGGAGTTGAGAACAGTATTTGCTAGAATTGGCCCTCTGCCTTTCAAGAAGTTTCTTGTAAAAGATTCCCATCCAATCTCAACAAATACACAGGAAGACCTGCTTTTTGTGAAATCCGCCATAAATAGGAATAAATGTGCGTTCATTTGGATTTTACCTACAGTCTCTGTATAGCTGTAAGGTTTAAATCTTCTTTACAGCTCAGCCACAAACGTCCTGAGAAATGCAAAATCTTTAACGTTTTGAAACCGTATATAAACAATTCAATAATTAAAAATTCAAAACCATTAAAAAATTAAACAGCTAAAATAATTCATATTGTACACTAAAAACAGAAGGAAATTGTTATAACTTATAAATAAACATTATTATTGGGAAGGTAATTAGTAACACTCAAACAAGCTTGTCTTGAAGTTTATTGGTCCCAAAGTGGTCTTGTAAATTTTCTGATCTGCCCAATATATAATCATAAGCTAGTCTAATGATAAAAACAATTTATTACGAAAAACAATTTATTGACTAATCAATGTATCAATTAGGTTATAAAATTCAATTTTCAATAATAATTTACTTAAAGATTAATTAATTGAAAAGATTAGTTATTCAGATATCGTGAGATGCGGTCGGGTGTGATGAAGGTTTCAGAAAAATATTTTCTTTATCGTGCCAACGTTTCGATTTTTTATTGAGATCATCTTCAGGGCCTGGGATTTACAAACAATGTAACAATCCCAGGCCCTGAAGATGATCTCAATAAAAGATCGAAACGTTGGCACGATAAAGAAAATGTTTTCCTGAAACCTACATCACACCCGACCGCATCTCTCGATATCTGAATAACTATCGATTAACGGTCACTAATCTCTACACATAATTGAAAAGAATTTATTTGGTCAATCGGACCACAAAACCTTCGATTTAATAAGCAAATTGAAGTACAATTCACTAAAGCTCTCCGTGGCCATTTCATTTGTCACTGAGAATTTGATCCTGATTACACGACATTTGAAAAATGGCAAAAAGGCGGGAAAATTCGAAAGGTTGGGTTGACATGGGAGTTGGTGTCCGGGTGGATCAAAGTCACGAGAGCTCAACTGGTAGAACATCGGCGTATTTAGCCGAAGGTCTTGGGTTCGAATCCCGCTCGTGACACTAACTTTTTCATTTCAACCAATACCATACGTAAAGAATAATTGTACAGTATGTTTATAATAAAGTTATTCACATTTCATCAGATTTTTATTTTTAATTAGATATATGAATTTGTTATTTGAGACTTTAGACTTTCAATGCTGTTTTTATTGTAAATAAATCATTGAAGATAATGGGAAAGAGGCTTAATAAATGGTCCAACACTAATAACAAAGTTCAATAAATAACTAATTTACCAATATTGGAATAGTAATATTTGCGGTTCATTTTTAATTAAGTATAAGCGAGCTTTAATGAAAAATGTACTCTGGCATAATTTTAATACGCTACGATCAAGAGGGGATATGAAATTATGAAAAATAGCTCATTAAAATAAATAAAGGTCTTCATAAATCAAACTCTATGCTGATGAAGTATAAAGAAAATTGAATTATCCCCCGTACCGATAGCAATATCCTTGTTAGCCCGATGAATATCAATGATGCGAAAATGAAGTTATTGATTGATAATTAAATTACGTTATTTCGCATGAATATTACTTGCTAACACTCGGCACTCAAAGTATATTAAAGACTGGAAATGGGAGCTGAAGTTATATTTAGAGGTAAAGCCTTATCTCAGGGTCGGTAACTTTGTTCCCTAAGTGAAAATAGGGTAATGAATGTATTTACCTGTATGAGGAAGTTTCAAACATTATTTTTCCAGGCAAATTAAGGTTTAAGAGTAAAAGGCCTCTAATTTGTTTCGAGGGGCGTGGAAGGAGGAAACTTTAAACGGTTTAAGTTCTGGGGGTTATCTCATTGCAGGCTGAAGTATAAAAGATAAACACTTAAAAGATGATATACTTCGCGGTATGAAATAATTTTAATTTTGTTAATTTGTCAGGCTTTGTTGGTTCAAACAATACTATTTTTCATTTTTAAATATCATATAGTAAATGTTTTGTTTATGTTCCTCAGCAAATAGCAAAACGAAACGTATCAAAATATTTATGTTTTCGATTAAGGAAATTTAGAATCCACAGACAGAGGATATACAAATTTCGCACAAATGCCTCTAAAACATTTAATAGTACCTGTATAATTTTCTGGCATTGACATGTGTTTCTACCACCTGTTGCTAGACTAATGCATATATTTCCCAAATTGTGTAAATGCTTTAAAAACATCCACTCTTAGAATGAAACTTGTTGTTTTAAGGCGAATCTGGGATGGAAATCCGCGATTAACAAATTAGACGTTTTAAAGTGGTTCTATATGCTGTATGTCTAGTGAGTTTTGAAGAGAGTCGGTTGTTATAAATTTTCGTCTTGCTATCATACATTAAACTACCATTAAACCTAAAACTGAAAATAAAATTGAGTAAACGTTGCGTCATGAAAAAAATTAATCCAGCATACGAACATATAATCGCAAAATATGTAGTAATTATATTTGACATGTAAATTAACGAAAAGTTATCCACCTCTACCGAATTCGTTCACTATATAATTAAGCAACACTCTCAACTCGACACATAAAAATGACATATCTACACAAAAAACAAATACTTTGAGACCTGAAGATGATCTCATTAAAGTTCGAAACGTTGGCACGATCTTTAGAAATGTTTTTCTAAAACCTACGTCACACCAGACCGCACCTCACGATCAACAGCATACACACACACACACATATATATATATCATTAAGTACATAAACCGATGGATATTATTTCCGTGACGTTTGGTCCATTATATTGGAAACTAAATCGTGACGAGAGCAGTTGATATTGAGAAAATGCGCTAATATCTTGGCTAGAAAACGATATTTTCTATATAAAGCTTTGTACGATCCGGCCTAGGGTGAAGGAGGAACAGGACTCGACTTCTTAAAGTAAAATAAATTAAGGAATCAAAGAAGGAACCGTGGCTCTCCTTGATCTCCGTACGGGTCGATATGGCGGACGTAAAAAAACCCCACAAACTACTCAAAAATGAATAGGGACATTGCCATTTTTGTAGTATTTACTTTGCCTAGCATTTTTATTAAAATTGTATTAAAATTTATGAGAAATTATTATGTATTTTACTGAAGCAAAATTAAATTGAAGGATTTTGAAAAATAATAAAATATAATTATCCATAATTTTTTTATTGGATACAATAATAGTTTTAAATAATTAACACAGTGCATAATGTTCTCTGTTAGCTAAAACCTCTTTGCACATGTTAGGCATACTGATAAGAAGGTTGTCACTCAACTTCATAAGGAATTTCACTCCATAGATTTTCAACGCTGCACTTAATTGTTGCAGGTCAGCTGGATGGGATGGTGATCGAACAGCCTTCACTGCGACGCATCTCACTCGATGGGATTGAGGTCTGAGGCAGTGGGGGAAGGGGCAGATTGGTTATTACTAAAAATTGATGCACAACTCTCTCTCTATAAGGTCATCCGGTATTCCTCGATAATTTTTTGGACCTAGCGGTGAGATTGCGTTCAAGAATATGAAGACTATCTCCCAGATGTCCCCACAAATCTGAGAAACATAACTTTGCAATAATTAAGCAGTTGGTCAAATAAATAAGAACGTTGAAGCGTATCGCAGACCCATACCGAAGCCCATGAACATTAAAAATTTAAAGTGCAATAGTTGAACAATCTTTCAAATAACGTCGAGTTATTTAGTGCTGAAAGGTTGTCACAAGTCCAAAAATATGTAGCGACGTGGGTCGTCATAAATTGGGGTCGCGTCAACCTAGTGCTCCACTCGCAGCATGGAAACTCCGGCTTTTGATTTCCCTTTCCACCTTCAGGTAGAGAGACTGGTTTAAAAAGGGATGATTTGGAAATCAAAATTCAGTCAAGACCAAGGTCTGACCTCAGGCAGTCACTTCGGAAGACTGAGTCAATACCGAAGACTCACTCCCAGGCAGTGAACAGCCAAGTCCAGGAGTCTATCCGGAAGAGGAGCAGCCGCATTCCGTCTGGGACTGAACAAGGACACTCAGCCAGCCAGACCCAGCGACGACCAGCCGTTGCGACCCATCGGATCAAGTCGAGGTCGAGAAACCGGAAAGGCGCTGGAGGTACTGTGTACGCTAATCATAGCGAGCGTCATTACGGGTCGCTTTGTTAATAGACTCATCACACATTTAGACTTGTGGCTGAATTTCAGATTAATTAAGATTTCGTGTTGTTTGTGTACATTTAAAAGACGGAAATGTGTTAAAATATATATTAAATAATATACTCTCCGGTAACTTCCCCTACACAAGAATAAAGCGGAGAACACACACGATGCCACGCTATGCGACACTACTCGAAGCAACCTGACGCAAATCCAAAGTCCATTTCTCCATAAGGTTGTATTACCCCCGTGCACATCTGCCCGATGCTATGCCACGCTACCCTACTCTAGCGCGCACTGCGATCCCCACTGTCCAGATTTTCGTCGGGTATCATCGAGTACAGTCGAAGACAAAAGAACCGGACCCTCATATTTTTATTCAAACTACATGTATTATTGTCGTTATATTAATTACAACATACTTATATTAATATAAATCAAATTAAATGAGATCAAAAATTCATTAGCTTTTTTTAATTACTTTTAATTGTTTCGTAGGAAATTGATCAAAACACCGGAATGCCATTTTTTAATACAATGAATTTAATTAACAATTTATTACATGGTTTTGCTCAAAATGATGCATTAAGAACAAAAGAGGCGTTGCGATTCTGATAGTGATTATTGTGATACACGCTGTTTGACTACGTGGTGTGCGCTTGACGTCGCATAGATGTGCACACCCTACCAAAACGTGGTAAGGCGTCGGGTAGCGTCGCATAGCGATGCATTGGGTAAGTGTGTTCCCCAAACGAAACTAAGATTAGGCATGGTTTGAATGCTCTTTTAACTTTATTTGTACATTTTTCATGCTTCCATACTTGTGATTACATATTTTTCCTAAATTTTATTATCTGTTAATATTATTTCATTACATTTTTATTTGACATACTTGACACTAATCGTCTTCATACTACCATCATAATAAATGTATATCTATATTATTAATAAATTGGGTTGTATATTTCAAGAATGTTCCAGTAGTTGCTCTTTTCTTAGGTTTTAATGCATGGGCATGAAACAGTTTTATAGCCTCTTCGTCAATTTTTCAACTATTATTGTGTCATTTTGTTGTGCAAGGATATTAAGGTTATTATATAGCAGTCCATTTAGTTATTTACATAAATTTAAAAAAATATTAACCTTGATTTATTAAATGATATTAGCTTTATAATATAAAATTGAAAAACGAAAAAAGAAAAGTTGTCCAAAAAAATTAACTTTTTAAAAAACAATTCGCATTAGTTTTTAATACACTCAAAAGCCCTTAAATACGAATTTTTATAGCCAACAAGAAATAGGCATTTTTGGACTGGATCATCCTGGGGCATCTTTTTTTCACTCTAATGTCCCGTGTTCCACTTAAAAATTTATACTTCATTCCTACTTCTCTGGATTATACTGTTTGCATGGTATTGCAACCGCTAGCAATCTGCATTGCTCTTCCTTCCGCCTACATCAAAAACTTTTTTTATGTCATTATAAGGGACATTACGCAAAATTAGGTTAACAAAAATTCCCCAAACTCGATTCTGAAGAATTTAAAAGTAAAGTTTCTTATGGATCAATTAAGTCGATACCACCATTGTTTGTTATATTCCAAAAAGAAAATCGGACTCACTGGAATAGAAAAAACGGTTTTTGATTTTCACAAAAGATTTTTATTTAATGTATTCTATTTTGGGATGCAGCAAATTATCAATTTTATCCAAAAAAAAGTTTTACACCAATTTTATTTAGATTTAATTTTAAATCAATTTTTGGAAGAACCCGAAAAAATCAGTTTTCTAACTTGCTGACATACACAAAACATCTTAATTTTTTTCCATATAGCCCATTGTACAAATAAAATCATAATAAATTAAATAGAATAGTTAACATTAATTTCAATTCAAATAGGTTTTAGGTTCGGTTAAAAAAAAACTCTTATTTTCAATAACATATATAGTTTAAAATTTTGGTATGTGCTTTTATTTTGCTGAGTCAGGTTCATTCAAGTTTTTTCGTGATTTAGTTACAAATGGTAAATCTCTGTACACATCACTTTAAAAACAATAAAAATTCGCGGTTAATTAAGCGCTATGATCGTTCATGATGCAGAAACAACGAAAACAGACAATAAGAAGGGCCGCAATGTTACCATGGGGTTGTCAGTAAGAGAATGTAATGTCTGTATATGAGTTGCTAAACCGCGAAAAAGAAATTTGATTTTACAAGACGAACACAAGCCCACGTTTTCGCTATTATCGAGCAAATCTTTGGTTGAAAACAAGCTTAACTGCGCTGTACAACGCGGCACATCAAATTACGTTACACGTGGGTCCGCAATGTGTCGTCGAATCGTTTTATGTAATCTTTTGTAATATCAGTTTTTCCACACCTGTGTTTCACACTTTGCACGGATGGTAAAGTTAAAGAAAGAAATTGAATAAAAACGTCCAGGTTTGGCCGGTCGGAAAAAGTGTTTTCTCACAGTTCCAATCACCTCACTCGCCTGCCTCAACAATTCAACTGACTTTCTCGTCAGATTTTCACCTTTGTCAAACTCTAAAAAACTCTTGTAATTGACACCAATTTGGTTTTCGGTCTTGGTGCCTAATCAAAATTTTACAAATGCTTATAAATTGAGGGAAGTTAAAAGGTTATTCAAAAAAATAAATTCACAAGCAAGACAATTTCAATTTTAATTGAATTAAAATATTAAATTAAATTATTAAACACTGGTTCGTAACAAGAATTAAGCGAATATATTCTAATTAAACACAGTTCTACTATGTTTAACGTTTTACCTTATCCCACTTGCAAATCGTTCTGCTGTCATGTAAAATTTTAGTTCTTATATCGCCAGTGGGAATACTATGGATTGATTTGACATTTTCGACACAAAATATACCATCGTACAACCTCAGGACGTCACAGGGGAGGTATAAAGTTGTAAGATATTACTCGGGACGAACTCATGGCAGAAATTTCCAGAAAATACACAGGGGATTTAGAAAATTGAGTAATCAGTTGAATTATATCTATGAAATTTCTTACAATTTATCGTTAATTGTCCTTTAGAAAAGAGATTCGTTAGACTAAAGTACTTAATGAAATTGTTTAATTGATTTAATTCTGAGGATTGGTGAACCATTTGTGATTTATATCAATAATTCCCTACGCTTTGCATAAATTAGTGTAGCGTGATGTTGATAGATTTTTAAGATATAAGTTTTAGAAGTTACAACATATAATCAAATATGTGTTGAAATTGAACACATTTGCTAGTTTTCAGTTCGAATTCAATGGGTTTTGGTAGGGTGTGCACATCTATGCGACGTCAAGCGCACGCCACGTGCAGTCACACAGCGTGTGACACAAACCAGTATCACAATCGGTTACGCCTCTTTTGTTCTTAATGCATTATTTTGAGCAAAACCATGTAATAAATTGTCAGTTAAATTTAATTGTTTTAAATAAAGTTATTTCGGTGTTTTGATAAATTTTCTGCCTAACCACCATAATTATATAATTTTTATGAAAACTCATGAACTTTTGATCTCGTTTAATTTGGTTTATATTTAAATAAGAATGTTGTAATTAATATAACGACAAAAATACATATACTTAGTTTGAAATAAGCTAAAAAAATATGAATGTCCGGTCCTGCAGCTACTCGACGAAAATGGTGTAATTTTATGAGCAAAAGAAAAACAATGAAATAAATTGTTAGTTAAATTTTATGGGCAAAACCGTGTAATAAATTTTTATTTAAATTCATTATATCAAAAAATGTGTGGTGATTAGTGACCGTTAATCGATATTTATTTAGAAATCGTGAGATGCGGTCTGGGGTGGTGTAGGTTTCAGAAAAACATTTTATTTATCGTGCCAACGTTTCGATCTTTATTGAGATCATCTTCAGGGCCTGGGATTTACAAACATTGTTTACATATTACAATTACATTTTGGATGTGGAAAAGTGAATTTATAAAATGCAAAATATACTTTATAAATTCAATCAAACTATTTCTACTCACTCAAAGTGTTTGTGTTGCTTCTGTGTAATTGTGTCGTTCAGTGAGTATAAATACTTTGATTGAATATATAAAATATATTTTGCATTGTATAAATTCACTTTTCCACATCCAAAATGTAATTGTAATATGTAAACAATGTTTGTAAATCCCAGGCCCTGAAGATGATCTCAATTAAGATCGAAACGTTGGCACGATAGAGAAAATGTTTTTCTGAAACCTACATCACACCAGACCGCATCTCACGATTTCTAAATAAATATCAAAAATTATTATACTTAGTTTGAAATAAGGTACAAAAATATGAGTGTCCTGTTCTTAACCTACTCGACGAAAATGGTGTAATTTTATGAGCAAAACCGAGGAATAAATTGTGAGTTCAATTCATTACATCAAAAAATGGTATTCAGGTGTTTTGATCAATTTTCTACCACACCATTAAAATGAATTTTTTTAAATAAAAACGAATGAATTTTTTATCTCGTTCAGTTTATATAAAAATAAGTATGGTGTAATTGATACAACGACAATAATACATGTAGTTTGAATAAAAATATAAGTGTCCGGTTCTTTTGTCTTCGACTGCACTCGATGCTACCCGACGAAAATCTGGACACTGGGGATCGCAGAGCGTAGAGTAGGGTACCGTTGTCTAACCTACCTCGGGCAGATGTGCACGGGGTAATACAATCATATAGAAAATTGGACTTTGGTTTTGCGTCGGGTAGCATCGGGTAGCGTCGCATAGCGTTGCATCGGGCAAGTGTGTTTTAATGTTTAGCAAGCAGCTGTAGAAATCGCCGGCCCTCTGCGCGTTTCCTTTCTTTTACAGATCTATCACGAGTATTTTGTTTTAAACTGCGATTTTTTGAGTGTCTCGATCTGGTTACTGACTTTTTGCATTTATATGTTCACTACATCGGTATCCTAAAATATTAGCCTCTCATTTGTACCTCAGGTTAACTATAGAATATATACATGTATGTACATCACCACCCGAAATTACATAAAAGTCGGGTCCAATTTACTCTCCCAGAGTACTTGATATTCCTCTGAGCGTGGTCTAACCCACTCCATTCTCGCTAATAAATTACTTTTATTCACCAGACGTCAACGAGCAGAAACACAAATGTCATACACTCCCCTTAAGTACTCGATATTCCTCGAAGCTGTATATTTTTAAAACGAACATTTCAAAAACTTAAAGTTTACTTTACTTTATTTCAATAATTACATTTTGGTAATCCAAGAGGTCTGAGAGTTAATCAACAGTTTTCAGCAGTTGGATCAAAACTGGTAATTT
Organism: Cimex lectularius; assembly: GCF_000648675.2. Classification (NCBI taxonomy): domain Eukaryota; kingdom Metazoa; phylum Arthropoda; class Insecta; order Hemiptera; family Cimicidae; genus Cimex; species Cimex lectularius. The sequence continues at coordinate 515,363 of NW_019392826.1, read as the reverse complement.
CCGGTCCGATTATTCTTGCTGTTTGTCTAGAGTTAGACGCGTTTAGGCTCCACGCCATCTTCAAGGGAGGTTCAGTGGAATTAAATTAATTAGGTTAACACACATGAACGGATTTCAAAGTCGAATTTTTAATTTAAAACATCTGAATCCTCCAAAAGGGTCAGTTGTTAACTTACTCATTTAAACATTTTCAAGACAAATATATATTTTTCTTTGTAATTTATGTGAGTTCTTTCCCTGGTGATAGAAGTAGAGAATAAAGTGAAAAATTATACAAAAGCCGGAGCCAAAATTGATAAAGTGATTGCCGGCTCGATCTCGATAATATCGTTAACAAGCCGCCTTGAGACAGTGGTTCCATAGGCAAATCAATAAGGTTTATGATGGTAAATGTAATATGTTTGTCCGTCATGCACGAGGGAGTTGGGCGAGTATAGCTTCGCTGGTTTAAATCGTTTATTGGATGTAACGGCGAGACTCACGCACCTGCGCCCTCCCCTCTGTTCATGATATAACAAGAATTAGATTCCTATCAGTCTTCATCGTATCTAACCGAGCTAAAAACGTTAACTTCCTCTTATTTCTACAATGATTTATAACAGGTTCACACCAGGAGTATCAAATTCCTCATCTTGATTTAAATTTTTAATTATTATTTGGAGAGATGCGGTCTGGTGTGACGTAGGTTTTAGAAAAATATTTTTATTATAATGCCAACGTTCCGATTTGTATTGCGATCATCTTCAGAGACTGGGATTTATAAACATTGTTTAAATTTTACAAATACATGTAGGACGTGAAAAAAATTAACTTAAAACTTAAATTTTTGAGTAAGGATGTTTTATGGGTACAGATGTCATGTAAAAGTGGTTCGATTTGATAGCTGAATTTACAAAATTCTTTTATTGACTTATAAGAGACAGCAGTTTCAGTTTTGACTATTGCCTTGGAGAAAAAGTTTATTATACAAGATGCTAAATTATATAAAGAACATATTCATAATTACTAATAATATAATTTTTTTTAACGAGGGTTAGCAACAGCTGAAGTCATACAAACCCTCAGGGTGCCGATGTATTTGAAATAAAGCCCATTTGTAAGTATGTCGGAACCTTTACCTTACAGTGATGAGCGCCATGTCAACGCTTAAACAATTGCGGCCACAGACACCCCATATATATNAGAGATTGAGAAAGAGAGAAAGATAGAGTGTGATATATAAAAAGACATATATACAGGTATATACATATATATCAATTTTTTAAGAAATATATTAATATATTGTTACATTTATTGCACTGATAAATTACAGTAGTATATATAAAATAAAAGATTTTTTATTATTATGTTAATTTGATATTTACAACTACAAATATTATATATAGTAAATGTGTTCAAATATGCTGTAGTGTTCAATGCGACATAAATTCCCTTCATCTATGGTCTGTTGAAAACAATTTAATACTAAATCCATTAGATTTCGTGAACCGATTGACCAAATAACCTCTTTCAATTAATTAATCTTTCTGCAAGTTATTGGTTGAGATAAAAATGTCATTGTCACAGGGGGATTCGAACCCACGATAAAAAGGAGGGAAAATTCGCTGCTCTAACCACCTGAGCTTATCGTGATTGACCCCTTTGAAAAATAGCCAAAAGGAGGGAAAATTCGAAAGATCGTAGGTTTTGATGGGGAGTGGAGGGCAGCGGCGTATTTAGCCGAAGGTCGTGGGGGTTCGAATTCCGCTCTTGACACTGACTTTTTTATCTCAACTAATACCTTACATAAAGATTAATACTAAATGTGTAGAGACTAGTGACCGTTAATCGATAGTTATTCAGATATCGTGAGATGCGGTCGGGTGTGATGTAGGTTTCAGAAAAACATTTTCTTTATCGTGCCAACGTTTCGATCTTTTATTGAGATCATCTTCAGGGCCTGGGATTTACAAACAATGTTTACATTTAACAAATACATTTAGGATGTGGAAAAGTGAATTTATTCAATGCAAAATATATTTTATATTCAATCAAAGTATTTCTACTCACTCAAAGTGTTTGTCTTCTGTGTAATTGTGCCATGCTTGCGTGTCGTGTTGAGAGTGCCCGTGAGATTTTGCTGTTTTAAAGATGATTTTCAAGAAGATGATCTCAATAAAAGATCGAAACATTGGCACGATAAAGAAAAGGTTTTTCTGAAACCTACATCACACCATACCGCATCTCACGATATCGGAATAACCATTAATACTAAATGTTGAAAACTGCTACAAAATGAGTTTCTTTAGCTCTAATTCTTGTGTCACTTACAATAATAACATAAACAGCTCCTATTTATCCTCAAAACTCATCAGAAACAATCTTGGTTCATTCATTATATATCAGATTTTAATACATCCCACCCATCCACAAAATAAACTCCACAAATTTAAAAGCGCTACCTTTATCTCAGGATATTCAAAGATTAGGAGGTAAATTCCATGTCATTATTATATTCCTCTCAGGTATGATCTTCACTTGCATATTGTTCTCCAGTCTGGAATTTACACGGGATAAATGTGATAACTGTCCTACTTGTAGATGATCGTGGATGTTTCGGGAAAAACAAGATAACAAACAAAATATGCATCTCTTCTGTATGCATATATTTAATGCTTATATACAATAAAATCTTCTATTTTATTCGGTAGTTTGTTCTAAAAATAAAAGTTCTTTATGTTTTTTAATGAGCTGCTGTTTATAGACATTAAATTTTCCTTCGTTTAATTTTCCAATTTGAAAAGTGTGTTATTCCCAAATCCGGATTATACTAGCTAGATAGATTTTCTAGCTCAACAGTAGATTTGTGTACTATGAAATATAGTGAACATTTCTGGCATAATTATAATATATTACCTCTTCAATAGTCGTCATCTGCATGGATGTGATTCGACAGAATGATTTAATTGTTGTTATTTAATGATTACATTAATCGAAAGCTTGAAAATTGATTTCAATCACCAGTCAAACGAGTCATTGACGATATCGTGCTATTATTATAACTCCATAACAGTGGCTTTACACAATTAACCGTTAGTTTCACCTTAATCGAGCTAAATTCAATATGATATTGATCAGAAACTAACCCCAGCTTCCTCACTTGCCTCATGTTAGTGTCAATTGTCGATATGAAGAAACATTAGAAATCATGGTTCTACAATTTAATTTAACATTTACACATTGATGACTTGATGATTATAAAAATAAAACAAGCTAGAAACATTTTTTTATCGGAATTATAACAAGCACACAAGAACGTTTTAACTGGTTCTTTTAAATTATTATTCCTTATATAAATATAATTTATCTAATTTTCAAGCTCGTAGACATAAGATTTACTTAACTCTTTTGTGAAAATTTAAAAAAATGAGGAAATTTGTTTGCAATAAGTTTTAGTGTAATTACATTTTTTTCTTAGATGCTTGAGTTCGTGTCAACAGTGTCATTGTTCTCAACGCCCTCAAGTCCGGGGCCAGGAAAAGTTTGAGTAACCTTCGCCATTACTTTATTAAAAAACTTTGCAACCTCCCACGCTCGCCCGGCTACGCATTATATATTGAAACCTATGTGTCCCGTTTATGGGTAACTTTGTCGATCTCCCTGGCTATCCATAAATAACTAGACGAAATAACATGCAAGCCACTGCTTTGACGCCTCAACAAAACTTCGATCAACAGTGGACAGAAGGAATGAAAGAGACAGAAAGAAATATAAATAAAATAGGATCTTTAAAAATAAGAAATACTCAAATGCTTTGGAAATATACCTCAAAATATAGAACGTTAACATGAACACGTTTGAATGCCAGTTATTCTATTATTCATTGCCATAAATCCTATAGTGATAAAATTTGACACCATTTAGTTTTTCTTTTAAAGTGAATAATTGACAGAAATAAACGAGCTGTGGAACTATAGAAGTAGTAGACCGAAGAGGTCGATTTCAAATCCAGTTCAATAAACTACAAGTGTTATTGGGTTGTTATGATTTAAAAAATATTTTGGTATAGAACACCGATTATGTACTATCTCAAGCAGATAAATATATTTGTTTCCGTTTGAATAAACTTATTACGTTTTTCCAACTGTTTTTTTTACGATTTTTTATTATTTTATTGTACACATATACATTTCGAGACTCATTTATATTTCCTCTTCAGTACATTACTTCTAAAACATATAATAAAATGATTGCACAACAGATAAACAGTAACAATTAATTTTATTATATGCATATACAATAAAATGATTATTCGGACATAGATATGATAATTTTAGATAATGATCTAAAACTTACGGCACACCAGACCGCATCTCACGATCTCCGAATAATCATTGACTAACGGTCACTAAACACCACACATACAATAAAGCAATAAAAAAAATCGTAAAACACATTTGGAAAAGCGTAATAAGTTTATTCAGACCCAAACAAATCTGAAAAACATCCAATAGAAAAGAATAAGAATCAACAGTTAGATGTACTTCCAAATAAAAAAATTTATCGTTCGACCAACAAGTAAGACCAAAGTTAATCATTCCTTCAAAATCTCGCTATTGACATTTTTTTTACAAATCCTTTTCACCTGGGTTGGTTACCCAGTCATGACACTAATGCTTTCGGGATTTGCTGTTATAATAATAGGCCGGTTTTCTCGAGAGATATTTCGTTTTACGAAATGACACTTCAACACGACGCGATGTCTACTGAGGCTTCGTGGGAGATGATTCTGCAGCACTTGATACCACTCATATGAGTAGAAGAGTCGATTCACTGTAGTGTGATACATCTGAAGCAGCAGCTAATCTGAGCAACAGCTGGTGTCTAATTGTCATGGACGACATGGCCCAACTGCTTATGTCTATATATTTCACGGACTTGTTTGCAGTTCGGTTTTTTTATGGCATCCTCACACCCCATCTTGCTCTTTTGTACCAATTGTAAAATTTTTTTAAAAACATCATCTCTTAAAATACGCGAATTTTATTAAATATTAATTTTATATACCTTCAGAAAAAGTACTGTAGTCCTGAAGAAAAAACAACTGAATCTATTTATACTTTATCTAACTGCACAATTGTGCTGATTTTAAAAATTAAAAAGTTTCACTATAATCACAGCTTTGTGCCCCACCTCAGGTAGATACCTGACGAAATGTATACTCAGTGCTTCCTAATGATCACAGGCAGTTAAAATCGATTCCCGTTTTACAGGGTCACAGGTTTTACATTTTAGACTAGGCAATCTCTCCATTAGTGTCCGTGTGTCAGTCAGCAAGGCGACATTCACAGGCTGGTCAGTGCAGATCAAATAGTCCTTGTAACCTGACTTATCATCAAAACCTTATCCTGACAAGATCATCAAGGTTTTGTAGTGGCTTTGACCTCTCTCTGTTTATTATTTGTTAAATTTTCACAAATTTCTTTCCAATGATTATTTGGAGATCGTGACGTGCGGTCTGGTGTGACGTAGGTTTTTAAAAAACATTTTCTTTATCATGTCAACCTTTCGATCTTTATTGAGATCATCTTCAGGTCTCAAGAAAGATCGAAACGTTAAAACGACAAAGAAAATTTTTTTCTAAAAACTATGTCACTCCAGACTGCATCTCACGATCTCCAAATAATCATTGGCTAACGGTCACTAAACACAACACATTTCTTTCCGATGGTGATAACTTTTTGTAAACAAATTGATTAGCGAGTTATTTGGAAAATTTAAAATACAAAGGTTTTTGCTTGAAAATTAAACGCGTTTTGAAATTATTGGGTTAAAATTATGATATTTAAACTGGAATTTACGATCAAGACAGCAAATATTCTGACAACGATTGACTGAATTTATGATGACATACACTCATATTCATACGTTCAAACACATATTCAAATAATTTACTTTATCTTTCAAAACTTGAGTTTTCCAATTCAAACCGTAAACCTTCAAACATACTAATTTCAATTTTATGAATTGCTGGTACGCAGGCACTCTTAATTTAACTTCGTTAATTTATTTTTTGTCTTGTAAATTGTACAATATACAATGATAATAATGAGAAATCTTTGGAAAACTCTTTAAATATTATCCACTGGCTGACAAATGAAAATTGTATGAAAAAGAGCATTTATTAAATGGAGGACCGAAGCTGTGAAACCGAGAGAGAAATAGTCGTTATATTCCCAATGCCATTTTAGATTAATGTTTAACGATAATTTATTTTCTGAGCGAGATATTTTAATCCATCTTGTACATTAAACAAGTCGAAACAAGCACTTTCTCACTCATATGAAAAAAAGAAAATTATGCATCAGTGCATGCAGGTCAATGATAAGTTAATCTACAGCGTCTTAGGAATTTTTTCTAAAGCAGTGCGGTATGATTCTTAGAATGGCCTTGCAGGAAAAAATGCACATGATCTATGCGTGTGTTAATTGTTACACACGTGAGAGACTAGTTTATATAACGAAATCCTGATAAAACGTTGTGTTCCCAAGAATGGTCTTGTCTTTTGAATTGTCTTTTGTACAGTTTGTTGAACCGCCCTACAAAGATTGTTTTATATTTTTCTTTATGATATATTTTTATGGTTTCTTTTTGTATCATAATGTTAATATTAAATGAAATTTATGAGCCCGAGCCCAATAATTCAACAAACAAACCTATTTCATCGCACAAAAATTGATAATTGAGATCAATGCAAATGATGATTTTCGTACCGAACAAAACATCGCAATATTTCACATGAAATTATATTAATTAGTATTTTATTATTGCGTTCTAATATAACTGATTTATCAGGTAAAAGAAAATAAATAGAATGAAATACATTCCAAGAATTGTATTACTTACTTTTTAAGACCCAATAAACACAAGGAAAACTGCATTTGATCTGATATATTGTTTAGTTTGGAAATTTCAACCAAATCTATGGGAATTTTTTTCTCTTTTCGAGAAAATAAGGTTTTATCAGATCAACGAATTTCACTAAAATTTATTATTTTTTATTTTAGCTCGATAATAATTAATGCCCGACAAATATTTGTCAATGATGCACCTAATTGAGGTTTGAACCTGATGAACCTTAAATTGAGAAAAGTCAAATATTTTGCGACGAAAAATTAAGCGGGGACACACCCGATGCAACGCTACCCGACGCCTTATCTCGTTTTGGTAGAGTGTGCATATGTGTGCGACATGTTTGATCGCATCTTCTTTATATTGGTGAGTTAAAGGAGTAAATCTCATATTCGTCCGAACACCCTAGTCACGGAACGTAGTTTTCGGGGTTTTTAAACAATTTATTTACTGTGTTTTATCAGTTATTCTATAGAGATTTTACCAATAATTTTTATGTTTATACCAGAGCAGAAGGGATTTCAGATAGTCTAAGCGGGACATGGCACAAAAAAGTTTGGGAAACACTGCCTTACTAAGTTGTTTTCAACGATCCGGATTTCGAGCTTTTAGCTCCTCATCAGGTTGAAGGAGTTCTACAACCTGAGGATGAGCTAAAAGATCAAAATCCGCATCGTGAAGTCACTGTCCTAGACTCTCCGCGATGCCAGAGCAGGTAATAGGCATTAATAAGAGCATAACGAATAAATAAATCGTTAGTTAAATTTTAATCTATCACTAAATGATTTTCCGGGGTTTTGTAGAATTTTCTTTGAAACTATCATAACCAAATTTGTATTAAAATATATGAATATCTCATCTCTTTTAAATTGGTTTACATTAAAATAATATGTTGTAATTAATATAACGATAAGGATTCATATAATTTGAAATACAACTAATTAAGGTTTTTAGTTGAGATAAAAAAGTCAATGGCACGAGCTGGATTCGAACCCACGTTCTTCGGCTAGATACGCCGCCGCTCTACCACTTGAGCTATCGTGACCTCGATCCACTCGGACACTAACTTCCCATCTCAACCCCACCTTTTGAATTTTCCCTCCATTTTGCCATTTTTCAAATGTCGTGTAATCGGGTTGGATTCTCGACGACAAATGAAATGGCCACGGAGAGCTTTAGTGAAGTATACTTCATTTTTAATCATTAAATTCACTAATTTCGTGATCCGCTTGACCAATTAATATACTACAATTAATTAAGGTTTTTAGTTGAGATAAAAAAGTCAATGGCCCGAGCGGGATTCGAACCCACGATCTTCGGCTAGATACGCCGCCGCTCTACCACTTGAGCTATCGTGACCTCGATCGTGGGTTTGAATCCCGCTGTGCCATTGACTTTTTTATTTCAACTAAAAACCTTAATTAATTGTAGTATATTAATTGGTCAAGCGGACCATGAAATTATTGAATTTTATTAATTTGAAATAAAATACAAAACACGAGAGTCCGGTTTTTTGTCTATGAGTGTATAAGCGTAATTCAGGTAGTGGATTTGACGTTGGCCGACTTAGGAGGTTAATCCAGGAGGTAACATCCAGGAATCTGGAGATCGAACCGATACCTAGTGGCGTTTTAACGGAAGCGGAAGGGAGAAGAGACGGCGAGGAATAAGTTTGAGCACACGAAAGCTTTTAATTTCACGAGGGCTAAACCGAGTAAATTGTTAGCCCCGGGAGTGGGCCGACGTATTTTACGAGCTTCCCCACTTTTGTTTTTATTGCCCTGACCTGGGGAAAGGGCGTGTCGGCTGTCCGGGAAATCGGCTTTAATTCAGCGGGCCTGGTCCAGAGCGTTGGCAATTGAAACGAGCCGACCGAAATTAGCATAATTTGCACATGCCATTCTATCTACTGAGATAATCCCTTCAAGGCTATTGTGACGATGCACAATTGAGTTTCCGTTTTCCCCACCGAAATTGTCCCCAACCCACACCTCATCCGACGACCTACGTCCTCTGATTTAAAAAAAAATTACTCGCGATAGTTTGATTTATACAAAGCAATTTAATATATGCATGTGGCTTCTATGTGAATGTTTCTATAGGTTTTATCATTTCTTTACATAAAATTTTAATTTAAAATAATAGGGGTATTCACGATGTTCGTAAGATATTAACTCGTGTTAAGTTGAATAGAGAAATATCCAGTAAGATCTTGAACGCCCCCTTCTTTTTTTAGCATGTTAAACGTTAATTTTTTCGCAATGCCGCGCGTGGCGACTGGTAGAACCACAAACCAAGCTAAATAGTCTTTGAAGGTTTGTTGTTTTTGTTTTTGTTTTGCTTTGTGTTAAAGCGTAAGATGCCAGAATTTAATAAAAAAGGAGAATTATTTCCTCTTTCATTCAAAATGTTATCTATGCACTTGAAACGTACTAACAAATGACACATACCTAAACTGTATCCTAACATCTAACAGCCTATAACTTTATACGATAAGGGATGTATCTACTATGAAGTAGAGTATAAGGGCAGGTTAGAATTTAAAAAAGAAATTAATTGGTCTGATTTAGTTTAAGTATTTAAGATTAAAAATACGTGTAAACAAAAATCAGCTGATAAATTCATGGCTGCCATATTGGTTACCAACGCCCTAACGGATAGCAATGTGACTACATTTTCTACCCAAAATCTAACATCTGTTAGATCGAGCAATGTTAACTAGCGTCACTAACGTCATCATTTTTCTCGGTTTAACAGGACCTAACAGAGTAACAGGGTTAACACAAAGAGCGTTATACCCTTAGTATATCTCCAGGCATCTAATTTCTAACGTCTAGACAGATATTAAAAGACGATTTATAACTACTCTGCTTACGAGAATACCGTAATTTACCATCTAGGTAGATGGCTAGTAGGTACTAGCCAATAACATTAATTCGATCATTAATCTAATTAATAATTATTTAGTTCCCAACAATAACCATTATTATTGGCGCTGTGTCTATTTCTAATTAAATATAATTATAACAAAGAGTGTCCTTTTTAGATGGCCCGGCTGATTTTCTCTTGAACCAATGACACTATCAAAAAACAAAAAATACCTGTTTAATATTATTTTGTCTAGTTTCAAATTTGGACTTTTTTTTGGAGAAAATTATAGCAAGGACCCAGATCAACTTTCATCAACAAATTTCAAATATGACACTATAAATCCTGACACAACATTTCAAACGGTAATTTACGCTGAAAAAAATGGTGCAATCGGATTTTAAATTTGTAAAAAATGACAAAGTTGTGGTAAAAAGTTTGAAAAAGCGTATTTTGTTTGTCTTGTTGTTAATTCCAACATTTCAAACGCAAAAGCTACAGTGTTTTTTCAACATTTCCTGGAGTAAAATTATGAGATTGCTCCATTGCTTCTGCGGGGTAGTAAACATGTAATTTGGTCGTTTCCAATAAGAGAGGCTGGTTCTAGATCATAATTACCATGAAGTCCTTCTGCAAACTTAAACAATAGTATGACCATCTTACGCGCTGTATTTTAATATTTATTGCAAATAAATAAATTAGTAGCAATTATGATAAATGTAACAGGAATTGATTGATAAAATTATATCCCTTAAATATAAAAATATATTTATTACAATAAACCTGCTCTGATTATCAATTAATTTTTTTGCATACTCTCTCTCTCTCTCTCTCTCTTCCTCCATGACTCCCTCCCTCCCTCAATCTCACTCTCACTCTCACTCTCTCTCTCTCTCTCTCTCTCCCTCTCCCTCCATCCCTCCCTCTCTCTCTCTCTCTCTTTCTTTCTCTCTTTCTCTTTCTCTCTCTTTCTCTCTCTACCTCTATTTATCTATCTATCAATCTCGTCCCCTTCCTCTTTCTCTTTTACTCTCTCTATTTCTCTCTCTCTCACACACACACTCACTCACACGCTCTTTCTTTTCCTACTTATTGAATTCTCAATTTCCTATTATCTTTTGGTGATCAAATGCTGAAAGATAATTTAAAAAAAACACTTGAAAAAAGCTCCATTATTTAAAAAACACGTTAGTTTTGGTTTTTGTGAAAATATTCAAACAATTATTGCTCATCGATGGTTAATGTTGAAGACTGTAAACAAAATAAATAAGCATTTAAATCTGTCTCTAAATAAAAAAGAGATAAATGATTGCCAAATATTATACAAAAATTGATTAATTATTTATTACTATATTCTAACATTGCACTGCTTTTAGAAATATGAACTACTTCAAATTATTTTATGTACCTTAGAGATTATTGTTCATAAGATAAAAAACCACTTGATAAAAAAAATACATGAACCATGATCCGTGTTTGTAATTTTTTGCTTAAAAAAGTTGTTTGGTTTCCTACAGTTTTGAGGTCTCCTTTTGTTCCAGGGATTACCGTTGCTTTACGATCAACAAGCACCGCGATTCTATATCGGTTGGTCAAAAAACATACTTCCAACATACTGATCTTACATATAGTCACATCCAGTAAGTGATAGTTATTATTGACACTTAACTATAACACTTAATTATAAAGTAAATACTGCCTTACTCGAGGGCTTATCGTCTAACTACACGTAGGGTATCACGGGCGAAGAAGACTTTAACATAAACTTGCTTTTACAGATTATTGATAATTAACATTCCAAGGGCTTCACCGTAATTCGAACTCGGCCTCCGTGCTCCCCCAGTTATTTATTTCTTATTTATAAACACTATACACACTGTGCCTTGTAATACAATTCACTAATTATTAGTATTATTTAACTTTTAAACATGTATTTATTTATTAAAAAACTTGTTTATAAAAACAGATTTTTTATGGATATTAAACCACAGTAACACGTTAAAAGTTCTATAACATATACTTAAAATATATCTATACATTTAGATTTCATTGAAGAAACCAATTGTTCGAAAAACGGAATATACTATTTTACATAAAAACGAAAAGTTCGGAAAAGAATAGGAGTAAATGTATCTCTCCATCGTGGGGTATAAGGAACGTAGGATTTCATCCTAAATCGACGATATGAGTTCAATATGCGCACTCTGGTCTAAGTATGGACCCAGTATATCCTTTCATTCTTTTTATGCGAATCTACCTTCCAGAATTCTAAAAAATGGGAACGTATGAAAAATACCAGGAGAGAATGGAGAGATTTCATCTGATTTACACACCTCAGGATCGAATGTATCCCCTTGCAACATTGATCCTTGTCTAAAGCGGGCCTGTCATTGATTCTATACACCGGATTGATGAATTCCAATAAAGTCCCCATCAAAAACAGTCCGTATGTTTCCGCGATAACGTCAGAGATCTCGTTTTGTCGAAATAAAAATAAAAAAATTAAAACTAAAGAAATTTACATTGGGATTAAGAGTCATAATTGACGTTATCCGTACCCAAACAACTGTTATGTAGGCTAATTAGAACAAAAATGTTAAAAAATTATTATCAAATAAAAACGAAACAAAAACACCAACTTATTATATTGCAAACTGCCATTACAAATGTCTTGATCTACATAACTTTGCATATTCGCCGAGCGTAGCCTTGTAAATAAACTGTTTTAATAATCAGGTTTGATTAATGGAAAATTATTTAAATGTACCATTTTTACAGTCCTTGCGTGCGTCGGTGGCCACAATGGTTCAGGCGTTGACACTGCGGTAAAGGTCTCGGGTTCGAATCAAGCAGCCCTGCATTGTTACCCGACTTATATACATAGAAATGTTTTTTTTTCTTTTTTTTAACACCAGCACCCCCGATTGTTCATTTAACATCGTAGTTGAAAAACCCTCATAAAAAAATCTACAAAAATTAATTTTTCTAAAAAATTATAGTCTACTGGTTCTAGATGTGCTAATATTTCAAGTACGTACTGGACTAAACAGTATTTTGCTAAAACAAACGAATAAAAGCGCTTGTTTTTTCAAATTAAGCGAAATCGTAAGTTTGAACAGAATAAAATTTCCAATCAAAAGGAACATAAATTTTACATTTATAGACCTTGTAAACAAACTACACACACGCGTGCGCGCACGCACACACACACACACACACACACACACACACACACACAAGCACGTGCACGCACACATCACACACGAAGTATTTATTTAGATCCTTCAGACAAAATATACATATAATAAATGAATAAGAATAAAATGCTGTAAAAGAAGTGCTGCCAAGTTTTCGATGTTGTTTCCGAATTAGTAGATATTTACTTCATTTAAATCATTTATTATTTATTTAAATCAAAAATTAACGATACTATAGTACGATACTATAGAGCATGATCAAATCAAATTAATAACATAAAATAAAATAAAACGTTGTGCGACCAAAAAAAAAAAAAACATACCATACTATGCTGTTAATATGTAGGATAATAAAAAACAATGTGTTTGAATGAGAGTTGTGCGTCAAAATTTCTTTCTTTTTTCAGTAATTTTTGTTGCTGCCGGAGCGAAAAAATGAAGTAGAAGAAAATACAAATTGTAGGGTAATAAACTGCAATGCTCAAATTTTAAATAAGAAAGGTTACTCCCTTAAAAAAAAAAAATTAAAAATTAAAAATAAATTAAATAAAAAATAAATTAAATTATGGCAAATGTGTAAATTATGTAACAAAAATTCGAAAGTCTAATTAAAGAAAAGAATTATTCGAATGTCTAATTAAGGAAATTAAAGAAATGGGATTTTTGCAAATATTTAGCCTTCCAAAATAAAAATTTTAAAATGAAAAATTAAAGTTTTGGGTGGCAATAGAATGGATTAGTTTATGAGTGAATGTTTGGAATTAGAGCTTTATAGTTCTCAAAAGGGATATGCTATCCTAAGAGAAGGTTTGGATGTTAGGGTCTTGAAATGACCTTAGCCGTTAAAACGCCCTTAAAAATTTATAATAATCCTAATAATAAACAATTGTAATTAATGTGTATTAAATATTAATAACAGATATGTCGGACTTCGGGGAAATGAGGAAGCGCAAGATGTTTTATCAAAAGAATAAGAATTATTACAATTAATTAAGGCTTTTAGTTGAGATGAAAAAGGTCAATGGCACGAGAGGGTTTCGAACCCACGACCTTCGGCTAGATACGCCGCTGCTCTACCACCTGAGTTATCGTGACCTCGATCCTCTCGGACATCAACTCCCCATCTCAACCCAACCTTATGAGTTTTCCCTCCTTTTGCCATTTTTCAATGGTGGTAGAGCAGCGGCGTATCTAGCCGAAGGTCGTGGGTTCGAATCCCTCTCGTGCCATTGACTTTTTTTCATCTCAACTAAAAGCCTTAATTAATTGTAATGATTTAATTGGTCAAGCGGACCACGAAATTAGTGGAAATAAGAATTATTTATTTACAAATAACTACAAATATGTACAAAAGTGTGATATAGATGTTTCACGCTCCCTGCCAAGATACTATCGACTAATAAGTTGGACAATTTATAAAGAACTATTTATTTGTAAAGACAAAAATAAAATAAAGAAACCTTATCATTGTATCAGAAGAAGTTGTTCCTTATATGCCACTAATTGGCGACGGTTTTATTTTTATGGGTGAAAATGCAAGGCCTAGGATCGTTGGCGACTACTTGGAATGGGCTTCAATTCAACGTTTGGAGTGGCCAACATGACGTCTCCAATTAAACCATTTCGAAACACCTTTGGGACGAGTTGTCAATGAGGGTAAAATGTCACCCAGTTAAGTCAGAGAATTTGCAGGAATTAAGAACGGCGCTGTTGGAGGAATATGAAAATAGTCCGCTCCACTACATTCAAAATCTCATAAAACGAAACCATCGAATGAAAGCGGTGATCAACGCAAGAAGAGAAATACTACGTTCTTTATTGAATATTTCCTTCATTGTTTCCATAGCAACATATAGCAGTTTAACTTTTTATTTAGCTACATCTCATAATATTCTTTAAAAATATCTAATAAAAAAACAAACAATTAAATTGATGGCAAGTATATACTAAAAAAGTACGCCATTTATCTCAGTGTTAAAGTACACAAATTTTTGTAAACTGGTATCATTTATGAATAAAAGAAAAGACGCTTCATAAATTCAGTTTAAAAAAAAGTAGATATAATATAACTCTGAATACTTAAAGTGTAGAATATATTATATTTAATATGTTTGAATTTATAATAAAATAGTCTTTTAATAAATTTTTCTCACATTTAAATTTCTACTCTTATTAGAAATTAATAATTTTTTATATTATTAGTAATTATCAATATGTTGTTTAGAAAATTTTCATAAATTTAGTTTAAAAAAAGTAGATATAATATATTTCTGAATTCTTAANTTAAAAAAAATTATGTTTTTATTTATGTGATTAATCTTAATTAATTAATTTAATATAAAACTATAAAACACAACATAATACATATCATTATTAGAAATCATATTATGGACAAATATACCCTCTGCCAGACTCTCATTAATAAGCGTGCTAATTTCTCGCCACTGTATGGCAGTAGTGCTGCGTTTTTTAACCCGTTTTGCAATTTTCTTTTTAATAACGCATTCTCCCATTTTGTGCCAATATTTTGTTCACCTTACAATTGCAGATTGTGCATAATTGAACGGTCGATTCA
Source organism: Cimex lectularius (assembly GCF_000648675.2). NCBI lineage: Eukaryota > Metazoa > Arthropoda > Insecta > Hemiptera > Cimicidae > Cimex > Cimex lectularius. The sequence continues at coordinate 499,832 of NW_019392826.1, read as the reverse complement.
GTAGGCAATGCTATAAAAATGGATCTAATTGCTGTGGTATAAATTCATATAAATAAGGATAGGAAATTTTAATCCTCTTTCATACAAAAAATATTTGTTAATATCAGTAGCATTTCGAAATTTGGGAATAATTCAGTCTTTATTCAAATGTAAACGCGTGATTTTCACCTAACTTAACTTTATGAGTTTAAACTCGATCGGGACGGTGCGCAAAAGGCCAGAAACATTAATGACGTTTTGGCAATGGCTGTGGGAGCGAGAGGACCGTCCCGTTTCTCGAGCTCAATTTTCATATCGGACATCGATCCTACTCGCTTCCTATTTGGAGCCAAGGAATGAACATCCATCAATTATGTGGAACATTCTCAGCTGCTTTCTCTGCATGTCGGGCATATACGCGGGCCTTGACCCGAAAGTAAGTTATCACGTGTCAACCGCGTGTGGCCTGTTCTGAGTCGGGCTCGGGTGATCCTTCGTCGATTCTCTAGAGACCACCTACCAATAGTGAACTTGACACACAAGACCTTCACCACTGCTGCTACTTTTTATTTACTGTATTCTATATTGCTCATTTAACGTCAACTGGTTGGATCGCGATAGTAAGATCTGGAGTGTGAGTCCGTATCTGCACGTTCGTTATCTAATTTTATTAATTAATTAATTTAATAATATTTATTTCAACGTTAAAAATATAAGATTCAAGTTAACGTTATTAATTTTCTACATCAAAATGGTGTTCTAGTCAATTGACCAATTCCGAAGAATGTTTTTTTGATTATAAATAAATTTTGAAGGTAGTTAAATACAATTTCATATTATGTGTATCAGGTTTCATGGTCCGCTTGACCAAATAAATTCTTTTCCATTAATTCATCTTTAATTAAGGTTTTGGTTGAGATAAACAAGTCAGTGTCACAACCGGGATTCGAACTGACTTTTTTATTTCAACCAAAACCTTAATTAATGATGAATTAATTGAAAAAGAATTTATTATATTGTACATTCTGATGAATTGTATTTCAAATATAAATGTTAGTATTTGAAGTTCTGCTTTGTGACGATACACGATTAAACTGAATTCTCCGGAGGAAGTTTGCTTCGTCTGAGATTAAACCATCGCAAATTTATATTTTTCCAAAAATGTTTCCGGCCTTTCGGCGCAACAGGCTCTCGCCCATTCGTCACAATCCTTTTTCACAGCAATCATCGGATTATGGGAGTTTTCAGGGTCGAGAAGGGGTTCTAAGAAAAAAAGAGGCAGTGAAAAAGATAATTAAAATAAATGATCGGGAAGTAGGAATGTAAATGACGCTCGTATATAATTCAAAAGGGCCATAAAATCGTGTCTCGGTTGACTATGGAAAGGTGTTCCATTTGCAAGTCAAGGGGTATTCGGCTATAATGCCCTCCAGGATGTCCCAGTGTATACTTGAGTCGTTTCTGAACCGCCCACTCTACGTTTTGAACTTGTTTCAGAAATGTCAACATGAAATGTCTTTTGCATTTTCTCAATTTTTTTAACTGAAAAACATTTTGGACCTAAATAGCAGTTTAAAACTTTTCTTTAATGCAATGTTATTTTGCATATTTTATTCAAACAATCACCTACACTAACGATATCACCCCCAAGAAGCAGCCATCATAGAGTGGCAGAAAATTACAAAAAAAAAATTCAGTCGAGATGCACCATTCTTTTATTCTGGTTAATAAAAAATCAAATTAAAGGAAATTTGTTTAAAATCAAAGGTTAAAAAATCTACTTGTTTGTTATTCAAAATATCAATGTTTCTCTTTTATAATCTTTGTTTACAGCATCAGCAACGATATTGTTTCAGTTCTTGTAAATATTTTTGTCCTGTTACTAATCGGTCACCTTTAGATCTAAAATTTATAATATTCATAAAATAATTTATTTATATAAGAATTTGGTAAGCACAACTAGTTTATAACATGCGTAGTTAGGTTATTATATTGTTATTTTAAATTTAAGATTCTTTGTTTGTCCCGTACCTGACAGTATTTACCCCTTTCCCAACATGGCCGCAATATCTCCACTCTTCGAAACCTTTATCCCCTTACTTTTTCTGACGTTAAATACGAAATTAACAATCTACTCATCCAGAAAGCTCTTAGGTTTACCTCATAACCACTTCAATCCGTCGTAAACACACGACAAAATTCATAGTTCTCATACCCACTCTTTAAAAAGCCGGGAACACACTTACCCGATGCGACGCTACCGGATGCTACCCAACGCAAATTAAAAGTCCTTTTCTTTATAGATTACATTACCCCCGTGCACATCTGCCCGGTGCTATGCAACGCTACCCTACTCTACGCTCTGCGATCCCCACTGTCTAGATTTTCGTCGGGTAGCATTGAGTACAGTCGAAGACAAAAGAACCGGACACTCATACTTTTATTCAAACTACATGTATTATTACCGTTGTTGTATAATTACAACATACTTATTTTAATATAAACCAAATTAACCGAGATCAAAAATTCATTAGTTTTTATTAAAAAATTAATTTAAATGGTTTGGTAGAAAATTGACCAAAACACCGGAGTTCCATTTTTTGGAATCACAATTTATTACTCGGTTTTGCTCATAAAATTACACCATTTTCATCGAGTAGCTTAAGGACACTCATATTTTTTGTAGTTTATTTCAAACATTCCTATTTTAATGTAAACCAAATTAAACAAGATCAAAAATTCATAAGTTTTTTTTAAACCTATTTAATTATGATGGTTAAGCAAAAAATTTATCAAAACATCGGAATAACTTTATTTAAAACAATTAAGTTTAACAAACAATTTATTACATGGTTGTGCTCATAAAATTGAACTAACAATTTATTACTAGGTTTTGCTCAAAATAGTGCATTAAAAAAAAAAAGAGGCGTTGCGATTGTGATAGTGATTATTGTGATAGACGCTGTATGACTGTACGTGGCGTGCGCTTGACGTCGCACAGATATGCACACCCTACCAAAACGAGATAAGGCGTCGGGTAGCGTTGCATCGGGTAAGTGTGCCCCCGCTTAATTTTTCGTCGCAAAATATTTGACTTTTCTCACTTTAAACAGGTGCCTCATTGACAAATATTTGTCGGGCATTAATATTATCCAGCTAAAATAAAAAATAACAAATTGCAGAGAAATTCGTTGATCTGATAAAACCTTATTTTCTCGAAAAGAGAAAAAAATTCCCATAGATTTGGTTGAAATTTCCAAACTAAACAATATATCAGATCAAATGCAGCTTTCCTTGTGTTTATTGGGTCTTAGAAAGTAAGTAATATGATTCTCGGAATGTATTTCATTCTATTTATTTTCTTTCACCTGAAAAATCAGTTATATTAGACCGCAATAATAAAATACTAATTAATATAATTTCATGTGAAAAATTGCGATGTTTTGTTCGGTAGGAAAATCATCACTTGCATTGATCTCAATTATCAAGTTTTGTGCGATGAAATAGGTGTGTTTGTTAAATTATGGGGCTCGGTCTCATAAATTTCATTTAACATTATAATACAAAAAGAAACCATAAAAAGATGTAAAGAAAAACATAACACTATCTTTGTAGGACGGTTCAACAAACTGTACAAAAGACAAGACCATTCACGCGAACACAGCGATTTATCAGGATTTCATTATATAAAAGTCTATTTATATTGTGATACACGCTGTATGACTGTACGTGGCGTGCGCTTGACTTCGCATAGATGTACACACTGTGCCAAAACGTGGCAAGGAGTCGGATAGCATCGAGTAGCGTCGTTTGGCGTTACATCGGGTAAGAGTGTCCCCGGCTTAACGCAAATATCCTATATATTACCAGATGTCATGGAAGTTTTTTATAGTTCACCCAATCTCTAAATCCTACAGACTAGCCGACCGTCCGAATTCCTATAGTTTCATCAGTTTATTGTGAATTTTGGGTTAACTTTTTGAAAAAACCCTCCGTAAATAAATATGTACTTTATATTTTTTAATCTTCTAATATCAGACCGTAAATTTTGATTTAAGTGTCACAATTCCGCCGTGGCCATCATCGCATCCTCTCTTGAGAAGGAGCAATGTTGCGATTAAGGTTAGTAGGTTAATTTAGGTTAATCCTGAGAGGTTACGCCAAGGTTTCCTCTGGAAAATTCAGGGACACGGACTTTCTCATTCTTAAGTCTTACTTGGCTCTCAGGTACTTTAGAGTATAGGTCAAATACTTTTATTCTCCCTAGTACAAGGAGGACGAAGGTCTGCCAGGTCCGTTACTGTACTCAGTATATACTTCAGATAACCGTTCCCATCTCGAAACCATTATCCGTGCATACGATGATTGACAATGTTGTAGTCGCTTCCAACTCAGTACCCTGTTATAGCTCACTCCAGACTCCAATATTATCTTGAACTAATTCACCACCAATTTTCAAAATTTGATCTTCACCCTTCGTGCAATCACTCAATCTCTAATCCATTATAACCACACCCGACTGAAGAGATCGATTAATTAAAAGACTACTAAACAACAGTTATAAATTCATCGACAACAAAATATAATAAAAAATTAATATTGAAACCTATATAGGAAGGAACAACAATGGGTTCACCCAGACCTTCCAATTTCCGCAGAATCCAGACCGTACTATCAAGAATCCATAGATCCATTGTCAACGACCGATTCTTTGTTTTTTAACAAGTTTTTATAATTCACCATCTAAATGTTCCCCCCATAAAAGATGTTCCTAGATCCCGCTATAAAAAATGAACAATATCCTCTATACGATTATCTAGTATCAAGATTAGAGAGCTCTTATATTTGAATAAATACATATTAAACAAAGAAATGAAATTGCCCTCTTTACTCAATTTGATTGAACAAGTATCATTCTCTCGACATTTGTCCGGTATTAAAAGAATTTCACATTCTATATTTTCATGCAAACAGCTAGAGTTTTAGGAATATATTCAATGTAAAAAATTTGATTTTTTTTTTACGGAACCATGTTACCTTATGGAAAAAATACTTTGCTGGAGCTCTCCAGACACGGTACTATACTTATTTATTTTTGTACTTGCATTGTAGAAAATTTTACACAAAAAAATATGTGAATTTATACAATGCTATAAAATTTTATATTCAATCAAAGTATTTGTATTCACTCACTTTTTTGATCTTAAATTTTCAAGCATTGTATAAATTCATTTTTTTAATCTAACATTTGCTATCATTGTATAAATTCTTTTTTTTTCACAACCTACATCTATTTGTGAAATTCAAACAATGGTTTTAAATCCCAGGCTCTGAAGATGATCTCAATCAATATCGAAACGTTGGCACGATAAAGAAAATGTTTTTCGAAAACCAACTTCACACTAGACCGCACCTCACGATTTCTAAATAATCATTGGCTAACGGTCACTAAACACCACACGTTAATAAAAATCTTAACAATCAGTTACGGCATATTTTCCGTTAAAAGTGTATATTTTGTCCAATAATATTTCAGTGATTTAAGGTCCTACATGTATTTTTTGTTATTTGGAAGAAGAGACTATAAAAAAAATAAAAATATAATTAATTGAACACAGTGTGAAAGTCTATTTTAATGTTTGGGTGTTAATATATACTGTTTACAGATTGCAAATTCCAACAGTTATATTATGTATTATTCATGAAATATTTAAAATAGATATAAAAAAAGCACCTACAGTGAACGTGGTTCTGTGTTTTTCCTTTTAGGTCGGTACGAAGGAAAAAATTGGGATTGGTCAGCTCGGGTCGGTGTCTTTTTCATACCCTCGGGGTTATTAAGGTTCGTTCTCTTGGTTTCTTGTATACACGACCTAGTTATTGCGGTAGTCCGCACTTTATCGTTTTCCCCTCTGCAATGTTTTCAACTGGGTGTAAAATAGGAATTTAAATTGTTAAATTACGCCGCGTGACGAGCAACACTGTTAGCAGTATCGTCAAAATTAAACTGCCGTTTAAATTCGGATGTTTGTCCGACATACTGTCCTCCCCATCGGCTTAGTGGTGCCGTGTAATCCGTGTATGTACACTAGGATGGTTTTCTTGACATAATTCACATAGAGGAAATCTTGATAAATAACTGTGAAACTCTACCATACTGTATCTGTCTCTATTTTAATCTAGAAATTGTTTTTTTTTAATGGTATTTTGAAATATAGTTCTAGATATGTTTATGTGATTCATGCTACGCACTGGATTTAACAGTATTTTGCTAAGACTGAAGAAAAACAATAACTAGTTTCGCTGTCACTTTTCATATAATTAATTGGCACTAAATGTTTAATTTTATAAAATGTATATTCTATTTTAATAACTTACCCTTTACTCATCAGCTTTCAAGATTTGTTATCTCTTAATAACTTGTACAGTCATCAGAACCATACTCGGCAGCGTTAAGTTTAAAATAGAAAATTTAAGAATTCGGCTAGCAGACCTCAGGGTCGTGGGTTCGACTCCCACCGCCATCCCTGGAATATTGACCCTTTTCCAAAAATATCGTTCAGAAAATATTTTCATTTATTGTTTGATAACCACAAGTCGAAACTATTTCTCCGTTGATTCAGTTCTATGTTTTTGTTATGCTTCTTAGTATTGATGAATAGTTATATTATTGGTTACGGATGGTTTGGTTATATTATTATATTTATATTTATCTGTTATATTTATGTTATCTGAACCTAACTCCTACTATCCGACAGATACTCCCAAGTCATCAATAGCCGCTCTCTATTAGCCGGCTCTCCCTCAGAGGCAGGGGTACCACAAGGAAGTATCTTAGGACCCATCCTCTACACGGTATATACCGCAGACATACTTACTCTTCCCAAAACGATCCTTATCCATGTGGATGATACCGATCTTGTCTTCTCAACAAGAAACTTGCAAATCTATGTGACATTCCGTGAGCAGTGGTTCAAGCGGTGGAAGATAACGATAAACAAACAAAATACGAACATGACACTTTCACGTCGGAGAATAACCACTGATCCTATCTACTGCAATAGTATCCATCTCCCAGCAGCTAATTCAGTTCAGCAGCTTGAGTATACATCGACAAATGGACAAAAAACTCGTGGCTCAAAAGACAAGAGCTAAAAAGACGTTTCAGACTTCTTAATAAAACCCTGGACTAACGATCAAAACTAACTATACAAAACTAACGACTCATTTATATAACTGTTTTGTGACCCATTTGGACAAATAGTATCGAAATTTGGGATTCAGCAAAACATTCCAAACTCCAACTTATCCACTTCCTACAATCCGAAATCTCCGATCCATAGCTGATGCTCCTTTTTATGTATCCAATCTTTCCAGTCGCAGTGTCCTTAATACACAATTTGTCAAAAATTTCCCAAATCATCAACTAGTCACACAAATCCCATGTCAGAAACCTTTCATCCCGCACCCTTCCAAATAATCCTCCCCGACGGTTGAAGCGTCTCTGGTATCGTGACCTTATAAGTTAGAATGAACTAGCAGTAAAAATGATTAACAATGATATATAGCAGTGACTCCTAATAAGTAGTTCTTCTTTTGTATCCCAGGCCCTGAAGATGATCTCAATAAAGATCGAAACGTTGGCACGATAAAGAAAATGTTTTTCTGAAATCTACATCACACCAGACCGCAGGTGTAAATAATACAGAAGAAATCTTTTGTCTAAAGATTACTGTAAACTGTTACTGCAAGAGTAAAGATACTGAAATCTCTCCAGCGGTTTTGTTGTTGGTGTTTTTCTAGAATTTTTGGTTTTTACAGTAGTCATAGCTATCAATTTGGCCTGATTTATCTGATATTAACTAAGCCATTCTTTGACCATCTTAAACGAATAATGTATAAGCAAAAGCCATCTGCACATCGGATTATGAAATGGTTTTGTCGTTTCTCATTTAAAACTATATTTGCAACTATATATTGCAACTTCGTTCATAGCAATTTCTAAATTCCACTTTTAATTTTGTGAAGTTTGGTATGAGTGAGTTTTTAAAGAAGTTTGTTATACACCACATACCTTAGTTGGCTATGGTGTAGCTATATTTCAAATTGATAAAAAAGTTTTGTCATTTGTCGTTACAGAACCTTTTTGCATGCTTTCGATAAAGACCAAATTACAGATTCATCACTTGTCAGGCCACTCAGAACTATATTAAAAAAAAGTTCTGTTTATCTGAATTTACGCTGTTCTATATTTTTTATTGTCACACTCAGCCAATTATGCAAATAAACACATTCTTACATATTGAACCTTGGCAACTGTATGTACAAATAAAAATTGGGAAAGCACTGGAGTATTTGATACAACTTTATGCGTTTATCGATTTTAGATATCTTTATAATCACGGTTGTGTTTACAAATGACCAGTTTTCAACCATTTAACTGCGCACTTAGCTATCCGACTCTCCATCTACTGCTCGTCGCATTACAAAAATTTCTTGAATCTTTTCCCACACCTCATAACTCCTTCTAGTTCGCTACCAAAAAGGTATAAAATTATAAAATATTACACAGTTGATAACCCCATTATATTATTTCATGGGACCTGGGCCAGTAGCGATAAAGACAAGCCCAAACTTTTTCCAACCCATTTTGAACACACCTAACGTAAACAATACACAACATGAACAGCAAGTCTAAACTTTGATTTCCCACTTCATTCTTATCCCCTCTATTAAACTTATCAAGTTATCTAAAGTCCTACATTCACAATTCTTCAAGTAAAAAATCCCCTCGATCTTATAACTGCCATAGTACTCCGAAATTTCCCCCTGACTTCACCGGTTTTATTGACTATCACTTACAAATCAATTCTACGAACCTCTCACTTTCCCATACTATCGAAATATTCCATAATCATTCTCATACGTACATCCAACAAACACCTCAGCCACAGATCCTTTTATAGAACTATCACCCTTCTCCCAGTAATGGCCAATTTGTTTGAAAGACTCCTCTTAAAATGTCTAATGCCATCCCACATTTATATAATGTCATTCCTTCACGCCAATTTATTTCCGTCCTAGGCATTCCACGCAATGTTTCCGAAAAATTCTTTTCTGCTTCGGAGAGAAGAGAGTACTGCTCGGGTGCGTTCTTAGACATGCCCCAAGGTTTTGACAGGGTAGCAGTCCAAAGTTTATTTCCAAATTCTAAACTATATAACAGATCATTGCAAGATAAAAACTGATAGTGCTAATAATTAATAGTCCTTATTAAGGCGATTGAGGGGTATATCCTTTTATCTAATACTAACAGTATTAAAGTGTATAATAGGATACTAATAATTTCTTATTGTGGTAAATGTATGTTAAGTATGTAGGAGTTCTAGGAAGTTTCAACTGTTCTCTCGTTCCTCTTAGATGGAAAGCTCTCAATTAATCACTCGAGAAAGAGAGTAGATAGCTTCACTAATAAAAGCACGATTGTTTACTAGATGAGTGTGTGCGGTACTCTCCTTTTTGATGTGGAAATCGCAGTTCCGCTTGAGAGCTTATCCTGAATAAGTAAGGATTGAACCGGCTCTCAAAGTGTGAATTAGCCGCCTTATTCCTTCGGAAACGCCTTAGAAATTACTTTTACTTCCATTTACTAAGCCCTTTCGGGTTATGCTGACTCGGATTTTCAATGTTTTCCCGTTCCAAAATTTTTAACAAAACTCAAAGTAATCTATGTTTTGTAGTCAAACGCATTTATATATGCAATCTTTATATTTAGTTGATGTATTATACATTTAGTTAAAATAGTTTATATGTTTAGCTTATGTTAGACGGGCATAAGCAAACCAGAAAGTAATTCTTTTTACGAGCATCATTTAAAATAAAATCATGATAACTAAAATCGTAATCACTATGATTCTCGTACTTTCTCACTCTCTCTCTCATTCTCACTCTCACTCTCTCTCTCTATCTATCTATCTATCTGTCTGTCTCTCTATCTATCTATCTATTTATTTATCTATTTATCTATCTATCTATTTTTTATTTATCTATTTATCTATCTATCTATTTATCTATCCATCTATCTATCTATCTATCTATCTATCTATTATCTATCTACCCCTTTTTCTATCTCTAACTCTCACAATTTGTCTCTCACTCTCTCTATCACTCCTTCTCTCTCTCTCTCTCTCTCCCTCCCTCCCTCTCACTCTCTCTCTCTCTCTCTCTCTCCCTCTCTCTCTCTCTCTCTTTCTCTCGCTCTATCTATCTATCTATCTGTCTATCTATCTATCTATTTATCTATCTGTCTATCTATCTATCTATCTATCTGTCTCTCTATCTATCTATCTATTTATTTATCTATTTATCTATCTACCTATTTATTTATTTATCTATCTATCTATTTATTTATTTATCTATTTATCTATCTATCTATCTATCTATATATCTATCTATCTATCTGTCTATCTATCTACGTATCTATCTATCCCTTTTTCTCTCTCTCTCTCTCTCTCTCTCTCTCTCTCTCTCTCTCTCT